>NC_083490.1:8712846-9025255 GCF_905332965.1 Bombus pascuorum
AGTAATGGTACACTCGCATTACCGTCGGCGGCGGATGCGGCATTTACGCAAGATGTGCAAGAACTCCTTGACATGGGTTATCAAATTCAGAACCATGCAGAACTCCTTTTTATCGACCAAGTAACTATATCTGTTCTACTATCTGTACTGTATTTTCCTTTCCTTTTCATTACTCAAATAAATCTCACTTATCTCTCAAGTTAGTTTATCATTGAAAATGGAAAAATAGCTGTCTATTACAGGATATTTTATAAATATCCAATTATTCTCATTCTACAGTATATTATAAAAATTATTTTAAGTATTATTGATGCAAGTTTGCTGGTAGCTCTAGAAATATAATCCTGAAATGTTTAATTATAAGTATTTTCATTTTAGAATATATTATTAAAGATTATTTTAGAAATTATTAAAACAGGTTTACTGATGACACTGAAAATTTTATACTTCTAAAATCTTTTCTATGTCACTCTATACCATTCCATTCCACTGCACTCATCAATTGCTTTTTCGCCGTATAAAAAAATGCAAGAATTAATCCAATTTAAATGATAACTGACTAGAGTAATTAGTGCAATGAGTTACTTGACCTAACAACAAGCAAAGAAGAATTATTGCATAGGAAGTTCACGGCATCACTACTGCGTTCATTCAAATCTAAGCATATAAAATGATCTTACAATTATATTAACTACATTTTAATTGATAATCTTATCAATAATTGAATTCTAATGTCGCGTACAATATAAAAATAAATTATAGCTTGGCAAAGTAATAAGTTTACATTTTTGCAGCATTCAGTATTGTTCCGGAATGAAGATGAGGAAAGTATAGATAGCCACAAACCTTCGAACATAGGTAGTAGAATATCCAGTAAGGATAAAGCAGATGCTGCGTCTTCTCCGGAATCTTTTGAATCTGCACGTGATGGGGTAAGTTTAGATTTTATTTATATATTTTATTACTTGCATATCATATTATTTTATTCTATATTTTTACATATATTTAAATTATTTTATTTTTTTTTATTTACACATACATATAATATTAATATAGGTAGCAGACTTACGGGAATTTGAAGAATTCTCCGAATTTTTCCCGCACTTTGAAAAACAAAAATTATATCACGCTGCACTCAAACAACACGAGGACAAAAGCATTTTGTGCAGGTAAATATTTTTAATTTTTACGATATATTTAAAAATGTAGAAATTTATATGTTTTATATAGATTTATTATAATTTATATTTTTACTATAGACGGTTACATACAGAGTTAGTAAAGTGTGGCTCAGACATAGAATATTTAGCAAAGGTACATTGCTTGCGACAAGCGTATACAAAATTGTTCACTATACCTTCTGCCAGAGAATGGATTGCGGACATAGGCAGACAAGTCATTAGTGATTTGATCATGTATGCAGACAGGGTATATATAACATACATCATTTTCTTCTACTTGAAAAAGATATAAATATGTACATCTTAAAATAATTTAAGTTGGTTTTTAATAAATGATTTTTTTATTTTCAATATTAGGATCCCAAAGATTATCTAACACATTACGAACGAATGTTAGAATTTTTACAAGAGCCAAGCAACCATAGTATGATGGAGGAGGAATTAACCGGAAGAGGCGTTAAATGTATAAATTTTTACGATGTTCTGATTGATTTTATTTTATTAGATGCTTTCGAAGAAGTTGAAAAACCGCCTTCATCAATTAAAGCTATTTTACAAAACAGATGGATATCCGCTAGTTTTCGTGAAACTGTAGGTACTTAAAATAGTAAATGCTTTTTTAGTTAAATTTTTTATTGATGTCTATTAATTTTATATTCAAGGCCATTGGAACTGCAGTTTGGTCAGTTCTTATGGGTAAAAGACAAATGCTGAAATATGATAAAGGATTTCTGGCCCATTTTTACTCGATTTCTGAACAAATTTCTCCAGTGCTTGTATGGGGTTTCCTAGGCCCAGAAGGAAGTCTACGTTCTACCTGCCACTATTTCAGAGATCAAGTAATAGAATTCCTTGTAGACATATTTAATTTCTTTAAAGTAAGATATACTACTGTCGATAACCTCGCTGAAGATATACTCAGGGAAATGAAAGTAAGAGTCGAAAATATAAATCAAAGACTTTCTCTAGAAGGTTGTTAATCATGCATCATAAACATAAGCACTATATAGCAGTGACAAATATATATAGAATGTTCCAACAGTCTTTACCCTTTCATACTTGTTGCAAATTATCTGTCCATATCTATGCACATCAGTGCAACTATTGTATGAGTTCTATGAAAGCTGATATTATGAGTAAAAGATAATTGAATTTATGATGTAATAATATTTCTTCAATCTCTTTCATATTTACATTATTTTGTATATTTCAATTCAAAACACACGTGAATGTAGGAGTGATTCTTTATATAATTTTATTTCTTGTAATATGTATATTGTATAGATTATGTATAGATATTAATCTCAATACGTTTTTAGTACAAGAATTTAAAACAAGATGTTTAACTCTTTTAGTGCCGACCGAAAAAATTATACCTAAGCGAAAAATACCAAATCAATTTGATGTAATTTGTAGTTTGAGAAAAAAATCATAAAAGGGAAAGTAAGAATGATATTTACAAAATTCAAAACGGAACATATTACGAAATAAAGGGAGAATAAATTAATGCCAATTGTATTTCAATATTTGTTGAAAATCATACGAATAGTACTTATTCAAAATCAATAGGAAAAGTGGAAAAATCAGTTTTTTTTTGTAAACAGTATTTACAAATAAGAAGAATCATCGGTTGGTCATAATTTGATGTAGAACACGTAGTATAAAGCATCAATACTGCGTTCTCAATTATTTGTAGCAAAATTTCTAACATCAAAACACAAAACTAAATGATAATCCCATGATGCGTAGTAGGATCACTTGCTCCAAAACAAGTGAGCTAGTATAACATCACTAAAATAACATTCTAATATTATTATAAATATTTATAGTTATCCGGCTATTGAAAATGTGTGATATTTACTTATTATTACTCATACAAATAATTTATTTAGCATTGATGGTTACTAATGTATACATTGTGTAATCCTTTATTGCATATATTACAAATTATGCGTGATCTTCGCATAGGCCCACAAAAAATTTTATTCTTGCTCTATCGATGCAAGATTATTTTGTAAAACATAAGGAGATATTCTGTTCCAAACAGCGTTATTTACAATCTATGATGGTCTCAAGCAAATCTCCCGTATCGAATTTTTATTTTATGGCACTATCGTATACAGTCTTGGTATCAACCATCGCGGTATATAACAAAAAACTAATCCCATAAACAATTTTTTCGATTTGTGGAACATCTCACATAGTGCTTCTGCAGAAAAATTCAACCATTTATAACGTTTTATAAATTTATTTTGAGATAAAGTTCTCTCGCGATGCGATTAATAAGGCGCCATCGCATACACAACGATATATCATTGTTCGGTACTAAAAGGGCTAAATATAATTATTTTATTATAAAAATGTGTTTTAACATATTGCTATTATTTCAATGTTATGAAATTATTTATATACTACAAAATAGTTGTAATGATATAATGACAAACTATTTGTAGCATAAAGTAGTATGATGAAAATGTTTCAATTCCTAATATATTCCATAAATCATTACGATATGATAGTATGAAGGCACTAATAATAATGTCCTCTTTATTAATAATTTATTAGAATATATACAGTCTTAATTAAGAAACTTTTGGAGAAACATGTTTGGTTATTTTATTTCACGTTATAGATCTATTTACATCGTCTCCTTATTATCAAAATATAAATAATATTTTTTTATAGTGTTATAAAAAAATAATCGCTTATAAACATTATATAAAATACAAAGAATCCATTGCCAAAGATAAGAATAATATCGCTACTGATAACCCTGTAATCAGTATGAATATGTATTTGTTTCAATACATTTATACTTTACGTTTTATATTACCAACATAGTGTGAAAACATTCCACTATTATAATTATTTAAGTGTTACTTCTTGCAAATCAATCATGGATAACAAATACAGCAAATTTTATATACAAAGAAATAATATGCTATGTAAACATTGTTCATTTGTCTTCATTCAGCCTCGCATTTTATATTGCACTTATGCAAAATGAATACATGCTAAAATATTCGAGACACAATATTCTATCTTATTCAAGTATGGAGCATGATCTTTTTCTCACTTATAATAATGAATGCAGTTGATATTAATAATAATTAGTTTACATTTATTATTTATTTCAAAATCATTCAAACATTACATTCAGTATGAATTTTTACTTAAATGATACTATATGAAATATGTAAGTGTAATATACCATTCTTGTTCTCATTTTTATATGTATGCAACAGACTTCACAGCGTAAAAATGATATCTTTATGTATATTGTACATCAGAGTATTATGTATCATCGCATGCAATTTTACAGCTCAGTCAATAAACAATGCATATATGTAAAAATTTAAGAAACAAATTTAACTAATATGCTGTTCCTTTATTTAAAGATATATTTACGTATTACAAATATCACACTTTGATCACATATGTTTATTGTATATATATATATATATATATAAGTAGTTTAAAGAAATAACGCATCCATTACTTCATCATCAGATTCTTCTTCGTCGCTAGATGGCACGAGTGGCATTATTTGAGTTATATTATTTCTACGTTTATATTCTGCAAAACTCTCCCTTTCTGTGATAAAATAACTTTTGTTAGACTCTGCATAATGTGATCATCAATAAAGATTTATTAAATATTACTGTCAAACATTAATCGTTAATATTCTCTTCTTTATATAAACAGTTATATATATAAATATATATATATATATTTATATGTTATATGAATAAACATAAAAACTATTTGTTATCAATTAAATGGTATGTGTTATAATTACTTATATTTTTGAAAGACTCAAGGATCCAGTCCTTTTTATATATATGATCTGGATCTACGCTGATTAAAGGATTTTTTTCCATTGCGATAAATAATCTTAACCATTCTGTTCCTATCATTTAGATAAAAATTATATAAATGCATAATAAAAATAATATAACAAATAAATAAAAGGAATATTTATTTTACCTTTATGTGCTTTTTCAAGTGTAATCTTAACTTCTCTTCCTATATTTCTATGGGTTGTTTTTTCTGCTATTACAGTTCCAAAAAGATATGAGCAAATGTAATATTTTTCTGAGTTTGTTATTGTGCTAGAAACCGATATAGACATTTTTTATATAATCTTGCAAACAACATTTTATATTAGATATCAGATATTTAAAATACCTAAATAATATGTGATCACATTCAACATGGAGAAAATATTCCTTTATATCATACAGTAAAATACGTACGATGACTGTAATATCAGTCTGATACCATACAATTTTCGGTGTGTGGTATTTACTCACAAGTTTTAAAGAGTTCATAACGTAAAGTCGTAGAAAGAGTATATGCACTATAAAAGTACGGTATCACTTTAAGTTTTCAAAACAAAATCCATCCTCCTATTCGTAAAATAGAAGTATCTAACAAACAAATTTGAATTCGGAAAAAAAGAACAAAGAAACAAAAAGATAGTAAACTTAAAAAAATATACTGAATCGTAAAACTATTGTATTTTGAAGAACAACGATAAACATACATATAAGTATAATAACAGATATAATAATACATACATACATATATAAATGCATACATAAACTTAAAAAGACAGTTGATGCTTTTGATTAGTGGAATTTTTTTTACATATTTATAATCAAGTATATACTTTTCGATTTTTATGATTTCATATTTAAGAATGATGGCTTGAACAATTATTTATCACGATTTACATTACAAATGTAAAATTAAAAAAATAACTTTATTTGTAAAATAAAAGTAAATTTTTAATTTTAAACCTTTATTTTTAAACTATAAAGTAATATTTTTAATGTGAAAAGTAAAGATAATAATCTACAAAAATCTTAAGATTTTCTTTAGCAGCTATTCGAATGAAAGGCATACTATGTATACTATATGTTTGAAGACCAATAAAGATTCATTTCACGGCATTCGTTGATAAGCCGGGCGTAATCACGGTAAAACGTCAAACACAAAGATAAAATGTCAAGAAACGATGGCAAAAAAGATTCGTCAGCGTCAGCGTTTCGAAAAATCGATGTTGATCAATACAGTGATAATAATTTCAGAGAAGAAGACGCTGACGGAGGAATAGGAGGACCTACAGGCCCAGATGAAAATGAAATTTTGACACTTCTTAGCCAATATCCTTTTCATCGTTTTTATATAGATATAATAACGTTACAGTGATTTTTCTTATGTTTCATCGCATTTTCCTTAATATTTATTCAAGGGTAAGAATGCAGAAGCACTGATATCAGTATTGAGGTCTGCACCACTTGGGTGTAAAAATCAACAAGTAAAGGTAACCTCAGAAACACGCCCTTTACTTCAGTGTTTAACATACAAGTTTATGACATGATGAAATTTATATTTATCATTCTGAAGTACACTTTAGTACATGTGGTATAAGATATATTGTTCCTTTTATATTAATATCATGAATACATAATTTTATAGATTACAAAAATTCACAATTGAATATAGAATAATCAAAATATTCGGATATAATATTTTTTATTATACTACATTCATCATGTTATAACAACACAATGATAGTTTTATCACTAAGGGGACAATATATTACATGTACATTAGCTTATGAAAATATTTGTACACTTGCAAAAACCTTTCATGAATATATTATGTATGTTATATCAAACATTTAAAAATTTCATTTACACTATAAAGAGCTAATTATAGTTATGTTTGTAAAGTTTGAAACAAACCTAGAAATGTATATGAAGCCATAAGATATTTAGTGGAGGTATATATATATTTTATGAATGATAAATGTATTTAAACGGTCAATTATCCATAATATTAATAATCTTCTAAAATGACTATTTATGCTGTATATTAATTTTTTATTAGATATATGTTTACAATAAATATATTGTAACTTTTATATACTCGTTCAAGTTGGTTTCAAATTCTACAATATAATCAGGATAATCATGTATCATTATAGTGTTAGTAAAATTTCAAAATGTTTTATATGACATACAATATATATATAAAAGATTTCTATGGTAAGTGTTCAAATGCTTTCATGAGTTGTGAATTGTATATATGTTTTATATACTAAATATGTTTCATAATGTAGTATTTAACGAAATGAAAATGTGTACTGATTTTATTTTATTAAAAAGACATAATCTTTATTTTGTACAAACACACATATATGTGATTTTTCAAAAGCCAATAGTGATAATATATTACAGGATAACGCACGGAATCTGACGTTAAAAGTTCTTCTAAGTATAAAATCTACTCAAATAGATGATTGCTTAGCACAATTAGATCGTGATTTGCTGGATGTTTTAATGAAATATATATACAGAGGATTTGAAATTCCAACGGAGGGTAGTAGTAGTCATTTATTAACCTGGCATGAAAAGGTATACAATATCAGTGGTGTTGGCAGTATTGTACGAGCGTTTGCAGATAGTAAACGTGCTTGAAAAAATTTGTACATTTTCTAATGATGTTCATTATAATAATTACCATTAATCCTTACTGTTACTCATTGTCATTGTTACTACAATGAGGATGTAGATAGAGGATGTAGATTCCACATGAAAAATATAACACATTGGTGTACATTTGTTATCAATAAAGTAATTTTTATTTCTTATATATTTGGAGAAATGTCTTTCATTTTAAATCTCCACCATTATTGATAAATGTTTTTTGTTTTTAAACTAGAGTCTTCTATGTTTTATGTACAAAATGATAGTACAATATATCAGAAATAATATTTATATTTTTTATAAGAATTTTGTATATTATGTATCTATATATTCATCTGCATGTAATAATTTTATAACGATTTAATACATATAAAACAATAGTACCACATATATATGTTTTATATTAAATGATAATTAAATCTTATTATTAAATACATAACGAAATGGATAAAATTAGTATATTAAATAAATTCTATAATAGCTATGACCTATTTCATTATTGCAGAAATATCATTTGACAGAGCTTTCATTACTCACATTTGTCCGTTACTGTGAGCATTATCATATTTGTTTGATGTATCAAGTATAATGCACTTACGAATACTGCATTTGCTCTATAATGAGAAAATAGTTGTATTTTTAAAGAAAATATGATAAGTATGATGTATGATAACTGGAATGTGGTGATGCTTACTGTCCTTCTTTAAAATATTCTTTCAATGTATTGCTAAACCTTTTACTGTATTTAACAAATTCTCTTTTTCTCTGATCCAATGCCTGTTTTCCAGCAGAACCACGAATAAATGCAGTCACTTCATTCACTGCATCCAAAAGTTTCTTTATTGCACTTGCAATTTCTCTAAAACAGGTGTATCACAAAAGCATACTATATGATATAAATAAAACTATTTTGACTACAATATATATATAAGTATGGAAACATACTTGATTGTTTCGAGAAAAGTTTTCCGATCTGTTATTTCATCAGGAATTCTGCTAAGTATTCTTTTTAAGGAAGTTGATTTACGATTTAATTCCTGGAAAGCATCCTCAGACCTAGATGATCTATATTCTACAACTGCAATTATAGTATAAAACAAATGCAGAATATTAATCATGTTAAACATAGTGTTTAATTATATTTTACTCATATTTTATTTTATTTATTTTAGAATTATACCATCATAATCAGAAGCTGCTCCTTGTAATCTTAAAACACTCTCATTCATATCAAGATTAAGTTCTGCCCGTCGTATTATACCAAGGATTAAATCGTGTGTAATTCCTGGATGGGAATTTTCAGCTTTCAATAAAGCTGTGCGTAATGTTTGAGCCGCCAATACATTTTGTCTTTCTAGCTATGTAACAATGGATTAGAGAAATCAATAACAAATATGAAATAGAAATGTATATTCTTTAAATAATCTTTTAACATATACATATGTAGAAGATCTTGTTTATATATTCATACAAATAATATATTCATAAGAGGTTTCTATAAGTGTTCAAATATTTTAGTGAGTAACTGAAATTACAAGTAATTACAAGTACAATCTACAAGTAAAAGAAATGTCAATACCTTCATTAATATTGGTCTTAAGATGACAGGAAGGACCAGTGATGTAACTGGAGTCTCATCGCCCATTGTCATCCTTTACAACGTTTATTTAAAAGTATAGTTCAAATGTAATTAATCCGTAATCGGTTAAATGCGGCTAATTGAATTCTTAATTGGCCAGTCCAGGTACAGATCTTATTGTTTACATTAAAAAGTATCTGTTTCGATCATATTCCTGATATGACAGCTGTCACGCTCAGTGTCTCATTCCAAAACGAGGTAAGCAGGTTGAGCAACTTGACTTTCAGATGAATATCTTTATTTTAAATTTTCCTCGAATACGTAATATTTTGCAGTTTTTTTTTTTTTTTTTTTTTTAGTAAATTTTGAAATTAGGGTAATAAAACATTGTAATTATTCGAAAAATGTGATAAAAGTATTCTCAATACACCAAATATTTTATCACTTTACAATTCAACGAATATTTTTAGTAGAACATCTCTAAACATCTAGTTTACCAAATAAATATATTCCCTATTAAATTCAGGTGGAATACCAAATGATTCTAAGTTATATTATGGACGATCAATGAAATAGCGCCTTAATATAACGCGGTTAAGACGAAGTATATTAAAATATTGTCGTATAAAATAACCTCAAGTATAACCCCACAATTATCATTTGATTATACGTATGGAATATTGCTAATTTATTATTGTACTTGAATTAAATACCTCATATAATTATTAGAATTTTCAACAATGTTGGAACGTAAAGATCCAGAAGGAAATCTATATGTTTTTGTAAGTAATTTATTGTATATAACCTCACTTTATTTTTGTGTGGAACATCACTTTTCTTTTATTTGTCTTTTTTTATGGAATAGAATGAAGAAGATTTACCATACGAAGAAGAAATTTTGAGAAATCCTTATTCTGTGAAACATTGGCAACGTTATATAGATCATTTAAAAAGTACAAAAAGCAGTAATTTAAACATTGTGTATGAACGAGCGTTAAAGGAACTTCCTGGAAGGTAAAGGAAATGTCCTTTTTGCTTTTTTTTGTCAAACAATTTTTTATAAAATAATTAAATTCTCGTTTTTGATTAGCTATAAGTTATGGTACAATTATCTACGTCAACGTGTCAACCAATTGAAAGGGAGGTGCATAACAGATCCGCTTTATGAAGATGTGAATAATGCATTTGAGCGTGCTTTGGTTTTTATGCATAAAATGCCCAGAATTTGGATGGACTATTGCACATTGATGACAGAACAATGTTACATTACACGTACTCGTCAAGTTTTTGATCGAGCACTTAGAGCTCTCCCTATCACGCAACATCATCGTATATGGCCATTGTATATTGAATTTTTAAAAAAGCATAATGTCTATGAAACTGCAGTCAGAGTTTTTAGAAGGTATCTTAAGGTAAGATAGACTATTTTTATTTATCTTAATGACCTATATTTAATAATGTGTTGTTTATTTTTAGCTAGCTCCAGAAGATACAGAAGAATATATAGAATACCTGATATCAATCGGAAGGCTTGACGAAGCAGCTGTGAAACTTGCACAAATTGTTAATCAAGATGATTTTGTATCAAAGCATGGAAAGTCTAATCATCAATTATGGAATGAATTGTGCGATTTAATATCAAAGAATCCTTCTAAAATAAAATCTCTTAATGTAGATGCAATTATTAGAGGCGGTTTAAGACGTTATACTGATCAGTTAGGCCCTCTTTGGAATTCTTTGGCGGATTATTATGTTCGTAGCGGTTTATTCGAAAGGGTATTTTAAATAATTTTTAGGTTTTGTAAAAATATAATTTATTTATGTTTTGTTACCGTATAATTTCAATATTTTTATTTTGTACAGGCGAGGGATATTTATGAAGAAGCAATACAAACAGTGACTACTGTTAGAGATTTTACTCAAGTGTTTGATGCTTATGCACAATTTGAAGAACTTAGTCTTAGCAAACGTATGGAAGAAGCTGCAAAAAATCCTACTGAAGATGGTACAGGACATATATATAAACATATATTTAACTATATAATCTTTAGTACATAAAATTTATAATTTTTTATTGTCTACAATCGTATTCCCAGATGATATAGATCTAGAATTGAGATTAGCACGATTTGAACATTTAATGGAAAGGCGTTTATTACTTCTGAATTCTGTATTACTCAGACAAAATCCTCATAATGTACAAGAATGGCATAAAAGAGTTAGGCTTTATGAGGGACAACCACACGAGGTATTTTTATGAAACTTTGTAGTCAAAAATTGTTTAAGGACTTTTTTATTATTATAAGTTATAACTTCTTTCTTTAGATTATTAATACATATACAGAAGCTGTACAGACTGTACAACCACAATTAGCAGTAGGTAAATTGCATACTTTGTGGGTTGAATTTGGTAAATTTTATGAAGAAAATGGTCAAATAGCAGACGCTAGAGTAGTTTTCGAGAAAGCAACTCATGTTCCCTATACTAAAGTCGATGATCTTGCTTCTGTATGGTGTGAATGGGCAGAAATGGAAATTAGACATGGGTATGGCATCCTATTGTTTTGTAAGATAGTAATTTAAATGTATCGTCATTCTGTAACTAACGTAATAACTTCGTTTATACAGAAATTATAAAGAAGCGTTAAAACTTATGCATCGTGCTACTGCTATGCCATTTCGTAAGGTAGCTTACCATGACGAGACAGAAACAGTTCAAATGAGATTATATAAATCTTTAAAAGTTTGGTCTATGTATGCCGATTTAGAAGAAAGTTTTGGGACTTTCAAGGTATATTTTGTAAATAACTTTATTTATAAAATTTTAAATTCTTGTACTTTTTCATTTGCAGACATGCAAAGCTGTGTACGACAAAATTATAGATCTAAAAATCGCCACGCCGCAAATCATTATTAATTATGGACTCTTTCTCGAAGAAAATAGATATTTTGAAGAAGCTTTCAGAGTATATATTAAATTACATAGGTATACTATTTAATTTTAATAATCATGTTTTATAAAATTTAATTATTGTTTTTAGGCTTATGAAAAAGGTATTGCACTCTTCAAATGGCCTAACGTTTACGATATATGGAATACGTATCTTACAAAATTTTTAAAACGTTACGGTGGAACAAAGTTAGAACGAACGCGAGATTTATTTGAACAGTGTTTAGAATTTTGTCCACCAAAATATGCCAAAGGTATTTTAACATAATACATATTTGATATAATTATAAGTACAACAAAAAATGATGTTATTAATTTTCTTATATTATTGTAGCCTTGTATTTACTGTATGCAAAATTAGAAGAAGAACATGGTTTGGCTAGGCATGCAATGTCTGTATATGAACGAGCAACTAACGCTGTTCTTCCTGAAGAAAAATTTGAGGTATGAAGCGATATTTTATAAAAATGTATCAAACATAAATTTAATAAAAATTCAGTATATGTATACGTCTTACAGATGTTCAACATATATATTAAAAAAGCAGCAGACATATATGGTGTCCCAAAAACGAGGCAGATATATGAAAAAGCTATCGAAGTACTTAATGAAGATAATACGAGAGAAATGTGTTTACGCTTCGCAGAAATGGAGACGAAATTAGGAGAAGTTGACAGAGCTCGGGCAATATATGCGCACTGTAGTCAAATTTGCGATCCAAGGGTATGAAGTATTGTTTGAATCATTTGAAGATAATATTAAAATTAATATTACATACATGTATATTTTTATACCTCGTTTAGGTGGCTTCAAATTTCTGGCAAATATGGAAAGAGTTTGAAGTGAGACATGGTAATGAAGACACTATGCGTGAAATGCTTCGAATTAAACGTAGTGTACAAGCTATGTACAACACTCAAGTGAATATGATGTCTGCACAAATGTTAAATAATACATCAAACTCACCATCTGATATACCAGCAGATGCAATGCGTCTTTTGGATAGTAAAACACAGGGTATAGATTTTATTATATCACAAAAGAAGTAATTGAAAAAATTAAATATATAGTTTTACTAAAGTAATAAATATAATATTGCAGATAATATTACCACATATAAGGACAGTATTAAATTTGTTCGTGGTGCGATAGAAAAAGATGGTAAAGCAGAATCTCAAATAAACAATCCGGATGAAATAGATATTGATATTGATGACGTTGATGACACTGAAGCGGATGTAGAGGAAGGTAATATAGAATATATAGTAATACATCAAAATTTTTATTACATTTCATCGCATGTAATGTATTTATAAATTCTTTCAGAGAGTTTTAATGCTGACATACATATTTTATATTTTATGTTCTTATTCGTATCTTTATTTTCAGACATACCTGTTGAGAAACAAACTATTCCATCACAAGTATTTGGTAGTTTAAAGACAACTGATGGTGAAGATGATTAAGGCATGTATAAATTATATTGTCGGAAAAAAATGTAAATAAAATTCGCAATAAAATATAAAATTTGTAATTGGAATATATTATTGGTACAACAAAATATTACTTTCAGCGACAAAAATTAATTTTTCTATATAACTCTTTTTCACAGAAAACAAATCAATATTTTAGAACTATTCATCATGAAATGTTCTTACAATTTTTTAATAAAATCATTTAAACTAATTTTTAGTAGATGATAATTCATGATAGGATCAAAGTCAAGGCTAACAAAATTAAATTATCTTTTATCGAACATAAAAGTGTATTATTTATTATCCTACAAAATATTAAATAACATATCTTGGTGGATTTATAAAATGGAGATCATTGTAGACTTCAGGCTCATCCATATCAGGATGGCTTTGTATATATTCTTTAGCAATACCTCCAAACACTATTAATTCACCACGACCAGCTACGAGTGAATAAAGAATTCTTTCGTTAGGACCTGACTGATCATTGTGTTTTAAAGGAATCCACGAAGCACTACATTCATCGCATAAAACATTCGTAATGTCTAACACAAATATAGATAACGTATTTCTTGTTTTCTTCGCAGATTTTGATTGCGTTCTTCGATTTCTAATACTTTCTTCCATTCTACGAAGAGATTCTAATTGTCGTTGTCGGTGACTGTTAATATCATAACGCACTGGTTCGTTGCGAAAAGCGGTCATACTTAACATATTATCATAACATAAAGTTAAATTCTTCGTAAAATTAGGTAGATGATGTGAAGGACGTGGATTTTGTACAGATATTTCTGAGAAAGATCCATGTCGTCCATTAATATTTACGTCTCTATCAATATGAGATACACTCCCTTGTCTAAAAATGAAATACAGTACAATTATGAATATCAGTAACTGTATAATCAGCATCAATGATAAATTTATATGATCAAACCTTGCATGTAGTGGAGATGAATTATTTGTTCTTGATGAAGGTGCTGCTTGGCAAGTCACTTTCTTGAGCGATATACTCATATCGTTTGGCTTATTCTGACACTTATTTATACTAAGAACAATAACATGATTTCCTACCTATTAAATTAAAAAATAATTAAACAATACAGAACATCGTGAATTATATGTTAATTAACAAAATATTACCTTACAAGCCTGGTGGCACCAAATACGTGTTGGAGCCCATTCAGTATTGTGCATGTTTACTTTTTTCCACGTCCATGCTGTACCTTCCATTTTCAATAACCAAGCATCGTTCATAGCAACATTAGGTCCAGTGCAACCTCCTAATATTTTTGATATTTAGAAATTTATATTGATATATTTAAAAAATATTACAAGAAAATCTTTAAATCAGAAGGATCTTTAATATCTATAGGATTTTCAGCTTATTTTTGAAAACTTTACCTAATATAAGGAGATGTTTATCTCCAAGCTCAATCTGAGACTGACCATAACGTGGTTGTGGTTTCAAATTCGAAGTAGCTTGCTTATGCCAACTATAGGAATCCAAATTTAAACACCACACGTCATTGGATCTATCTCAAAATAGTACTTTGTTGTTATTAAATCAAATTAATAATTACTAAACAACATGCAATAATTTTAAATATTTTACCTATATCCATTACATATACCACCAAAAACAATCATACAATTTTTGTGAATTGATGCAGAATGTGCTGAAGTAGGTGGAGGTGTTTCCAAGGTGTTTATAGCAATCCATTTATTGGATTCTATAGAATACACATGTAATTCATTGAATAACCTTGATTGCTAGAAATATACATAGCAATATTGAATATTTCTCATTCTACCAATTTAAATATTTCTACTCTGATTAGCTATAAGTTTTAACTAATTGTACCTGGTGAACAGAATATAGCGCTGGGTGGGACCAGCCACCAAATAAAATGAAACTCTTTTCGTAATACAACATAGTAGCACAAGCTTTTGGAGATGGATAAGTTCCCATTGTAATTAATCTGACCCATTTCCTTGTATCCAAATCTAATCTCCATAAATCATTGAATGTTGTGCACGTAGCAGTACATCCACCAAAAACATACATAGAGTTTTCATATGTACAAGCAGAATGTGAATGTCTCTTTGCAATTGTAGGCATCCAGTGTTTGGATGGGCAAGAACTCCAAAGCAATGATCCGTAAGCCACAGATTTATGAAAATGTGTTTTATTGTGTTGTATTACATCTGTAACAAAAATATGGATTTTATTAATTTTTAGAAATATATCAACACTGATGAAAACTTATAGATACATTTATGGTGGCTTATGAAAGCATTTGAACACTTACCATAGGGAAATTTTTATGTATATGTTATACAAATATTAAACCAATTTCAAATTTTATTATGATGAAACACGATCATGGTTATATTAGTAACATTTGAAACCAATCTGAAAATGGATATAGAAATTACAAGACATTTGCTGCAAACATCCATTTAATAAAAAATTAGTATATAGCAAAAATAACCACCTTAAACATATAATACATGTTAAAGATGGTCCTACTGAATATTTAGGTCTACTAATATAATGAATAATTGACTGTTTAAATACTTTCGTAACCTCAATACATATACTTGCATTAAATATCTTGTAGTTTCCATATACATTGAAAAATTTGTTTCAAATTTTAATATAATCGGCATACTGTGTCCCATTACAATGTTAATAGGATTTCAAAATGTATCATATAACACATATAATACAATACATTCATAAAAGATTTTTATAAGCGTTTCCACACTTTCGTGAACCACTATATACAGAATAATCATATTTTACATACTTTTGGTGGCACGAAACCATCTTTTGGATACAAGTTTACATTCTTGAAGATTCTTGTATGGTGGAATTAAACTTAAAATATATTCTAATACCACATCTGGCAAATCATCAATATTACACTCCATTTTGCGTTAAATGTTTCTTAAAAATGTTCTACCGACGAAATTCCTTTTATATTCTGTCCAATTTGGGAAATTTCCCAGGCAAATGAAAGTTGTTACTATCTTAAAGATTCGAAAACCATGTTTCCTGTTACTTTTCGCCCATTCTGCAAACGTGAGAGATTCTCATCTGAAAATTAAGGGAATTTTGTATACGACCAATTTTACAATATCTCCACGTCATGGTAGATTATTCTATACATATTATACATTTTACTTAATCTTTTCATTAAGTTACAAAATTATACAGGACAAATTACTACAATTTTCATAAATAAGAAAATAACCTAAAACTAAAAAGCATATGTGATATAATACTGCGATATAATACTAGAGGCGGATCTTTACATGTTGACTATTATAGAGTTGATATTCATTTAACAGTGATTAAGGAATTTTTAAATCCCGTTAATTTCATTTCTTTCCTTCTTTATCAATTTCTTTTAATAATTATTTTCCTTATGTATCTATGTTTGCGTATAAAACGATATCTTTATAGAAAATCATAACTGGGGAAAAGAATTGTAGTTATAATTCCGATCAACTTTAGATTTTTGTTCGTTACTCTCGGTTTCAAGAACGCTGTCTATGAAATAACTGATTTGGATCTCTTTTAAAGTAAATATTTTTTATAATATACTTAGAGTGATAGTGATTAAAGAATAATAAAGAAAATAAACTTATTTTACTTGAGGCCTTGATAAATTTTAAACTTTTTTTGTGAATCTTTTTAATGAATTTTTATACACGAAAGAATTATATTTACAACGTCTCTACAGTGTATCAGGCGCTTTGAATCTATCGACAGTTATCTTTAATAAGAATGATATTTATATTGATTTTATTGTTGGTTATTTGCCAACAAAAAGGAAGAAATGCTGAAATAAATCCATCGGAAACAATAATTTGGGGTCCAGGATTGAGACCAGATAAAGTAACAATGCAAGCAAGATATATTTTTCTACAGTTTATTGACCTACAAGGCAAAAAGTATGTGTTTCATTTTTATTACATATAGATACATATATTAAAAAAAATTATATTATATATTATAGAAAATATCTAAATATGAATTCAACACTAAAGTTTAGTTATATTTTTAAAATATATATATATCTTTTTTTTACTTACTGAAAAATTGCTTTAGTTTAACAGAATCACCTGGAAAAGATATAATAACTGTATCCATACAAGGGCAAACTTCAACAGGATACATGTGTCATATATGGACACAAATTCTAGACTGTAAAGACGGAAGTTTTATTGTTAGATATAAATTACACAATACATGCTTCAATTTCAAATTAAAAATAAAAATGAAACATAATAATTTACCTATCCTATTGGTGGAATCTAAAGGTATTACATTTGTTATCTACTGCATAAGTTTTTTTATTACCTCTTGTAAAATAATTATTTCTGTAATATAAATAGTTTGATGAAAATTTTTAGGACCTGTTTATGAAGAAGAATGCTACTGTCCAAATTCTTCTATTAATAGTTGGTTAGAAAATTTAGGATGTTCAAAAAGTTATAAACAAATGCAGGATGATCTTGCTCCTTTCCCAAATGTTGACTTTGACAAAATGCGTGAAAGTATTGTAAAAACATACGATCGGCCAGGAAGCGTTAGTCTATGTCACTATGTAATTAAGTCTAACAAAGTAAATACTATTGCAGTCTGTAACTTTAAAATTCGATTGAGACTATATATGAATTAAACTAGATGAAATAAGATTTTTAGGGAGTGTCATGGCCGTTATGTAGGCTTTAAGATATTTATGGATTCTATCCTCCTATCTCTTACTCGCAAAGTTTTATTGCCAGATATTGAATTCTTTGTGAATTTGGGAGATTGGCCACTGGTTCCAAAAGAGGGCAAAAATTATCCTATCTTTTCTTGGTGTGGCTCTTTTGACACTAAAGATATTGTTATACCTACTTATGATATCACAGAATCATCGTTAGAAGAAATGGGAAGGTAGTAATTTAATCGCATTTTTAACAATTATTTTAGATCATAATACATGATATAGTAAGCATTTTTCTATTTGCTAATACTATATGTAAAACAGGGTAATGTTAGATATGCTGTCTATACAAGGTAATACGGATACACCATGGAAAGAAAAGATAGAAAAAGTATTTTGGCGTGGTCGAGATTCCCGTAGAGAACGACTCGATTTAATTGATATTTCCAGAAAATATCCTGATTTGTTTAATGTTGCAATTACAAATTTCTTTTTTTTTAAAGATGAAATGGATAAATATGGTCCAGAACAAAGCCATGTGTCTTTCTTTCATTTTTTCAAGGTAAGATGAACACAGTTATGAATTATGTAGATTAAATACAAATGTAAAAATAATTAAAAGGTAATAACATTGCAGTACAAATATCAGTTATGTATAGATGGTACAGTAGCAGCATATCGACTTCCATATTTACTTGCTGGCGATGCCTTATTATTAAAACAAGAATCAAAGTATTACGAATTTTTTTACAATAATCTTGTACCTGGAAAACATTACATATCCGTTAAAAGGGATCTGTCAGATCTTGTTGAAAAAATTATGTGGGCTAAAGAACATGACCAAAAAGTACTACAGATTGCCAAATCTGCTAGACAATTTGCAAGGGATAATTTGTTACCAGATAATGTATTATGCTATCATGTAGTTTTGTTTCATG
The DNA here is from genome assembly GCF_905332965.1 of Bombus pascuorum. Taxonomy (NCBI): domain Eukaryota; kingdom Metazoa; phylum Arthropoda; class Insecta; order Hymenoptera; family Apidae; genus Bombus; species Bombus pascuorum. The sequence continues at coordinate 8,732,188 of NC_083490.1, forward strand.
TAAGAAATTCCTGCAAAAATTATGCAGATTCAACTTCATTTATTTTTTACTTAAATATATATCATAGAATAACATGCTTTTTTTACACTTCAGGAATGGAGTAAACGCTTAAAGAGTAAAGTTAAAGTATTAGATAACATGGAAGAAGTGCTGCAACCCAAGCATTCTTGTAAATGTTATAACGCCGATGGAAAACTTAAAGAGGAGCTATAATGTTAATCAAATTATTAAGTAATACGATTACTCGATTTTGTATGCATAAATAACATGTAAACTTTTGTATGCTTTTTGTAAATGAGAATCGTTGTTTTACAGTAAATTATAAGATAAGGATGATGATAAATTTCAAAATACTCATATCATTATAATGATAAAAAATCTCCACTTCTTTTATTTCCAAAATTTAAAAATATATTTTTTTACGAGATTATTTTCTGGTTTTAATCATCCAAACATGATAATAGATAATAGATAATATATTATATGAACGGAGAACAAAGAGAAATTTTGTACATAAAAATTTTGTAATGAAATGACTAAAAAATTATCATACATAAGATTAACACAAGTAGCATTCACAAAAAAATATTGTACTCTTTGTTACCTAGATGAAAACTTCTTTTATATATCTATGTAAAAATTAAAAGAACTCCTCAAGGAAAAAATAAAAATCAATGTGTAAATTCATAAATCTTTTAATGACAATCAAGAAAATATAAAATTAGATAAGTAAATAAAAAATTTATTCTAAAGCAAAATATATACTGAAAGCTGTAAATAGTTAGTATATATTGTATCATGTGTCATACGTCATAACGTGGTGTGACAGATATGTTTATGCTGTATTATGAACACCAAAATTCTTAAACTGTACACATCGCTAAGTGTAGCATAAGCATGCGTGTATTACAAAATTAAATAAACAAAATTAAATAGCCACAAACGAAAGTAAAACTTTGATGTCACATTAAAAGATTTATAACAATATTTTAATGAATAAAATATTTGTCCAACGATGTTATTCTCGATAAAATGAAACTTTAAGATATAAATTTTGAAGATTTTTGTACACATTAGACCATGTATACAGTTTGCAATATCTACAAATTCTTTTTTGTAACGAAGTATATTTTGTAATATTAAATTGGATATCTTATTTGAGGAAATTAAAATTTTCAAAAAGTTTTCATTTCTCATTACAAACGTAATAAAATTTTAGCAGCACCTTTCCTTAGTAATATATATATTTTCTATTATTTGTTTCATTATATAACACTGGACGATATGCTATCAAGAATTAAATTAAAGTTTAATATGCCATTTGTTCTGAGTTTGTAATTAAATCACTTTTATATTAGAATGAATATCGTACGAATTTACATTAATATATACTCTATTGTGGAGGTGGCTGATATCCATAACCACCATACTGATTTGGTGGAGGAGGTCCTTGAGGTCCAGGGGGAGGAGGCATGTGTCCACCAGGTGGACGTGGTGGATATTGAGGATATCCTTGTCCTGTTGGTGGTGGTGGATAACTCTGAGGAGGATATTGTGGATGTCCGTAATGTTGACCACCTTGAGGTGGATGAGGAGTGTACACCTAGAATTTATATATTTATATTAAGTATAATTCATATTATATTAATAACAGTTTAAAATATGCTCCATATTTTTCAATCATCTGTACCTGTGGCTGTCCTCCTGGTGTCGGTGGTACGTATGTCTGTGTAGTAGCTGGACCATATCCAGGCTGTGGTTGTGGTCCTGGAGGTGGAGCAGGACCTTGTGGAGGTCCTGAAGGAGGCTGAAATCCACTTGGAGCAGGACTCTGAGACTGTTGCTGTTGAGACTGTGGTGGTGTCTGGGATTGTTGTTGAGACTGTTGTGGTTGATGTGGAGATTGATGTGCAGAAGGTTGATGAGTTGATTGATGAGAAGGTTGATGAGGTGGTTGATGAGGAGCATGAGGAGGTTGATGTGGAGATTGATGCGGTGGTTGATGTGGCGGATGAGACGTTGGGTGAGGTGTTTGATGCACGGGATATCCGGATGGTGCAGGTCCCGGTGGAGCGTAGTTTCCACCTTGCGAAGTAGATGGTGGAGCGCTACTTGGTGGGTAAGTTTGAGTTGAAGCGGACGGTGTACTAGTTGGTTGGCTACTCTGAGCATAGGTATTTACTCCACTTGCAGAGGCAGTACTGAAGGGTGGAGATGTAGAAGCTGGACCGTATTGTGTTGCTCCAGGGCCGGGACTTGGTTGATTACCATAATTCGGTTGAGGACCAGTATTTTGTTGAGATCCAGGTTGAGGAGGTTGAGCACTAGAAGTAGGGGGAGCCGGATAATTTTGAGGTGGAACGTTATTTGCATATGCTTGCGATGAAGGAGGAGGATAATTTCCGGGTTGACCAGCTCCGTACGCATTTTGAGGCGGAGCTTGAGACGGAGGTTGTTGGTAATTTGGTTGTGGGCTAGGGCTACCATATTGACCAGGCTGTTGCTGTTGTCCGCTTGACGGGAAGTTTTGTTGAGAAGGATTAGAAGGAGGATAGCCTTGTTGATTCGGTGGTGGTGGACCATATCCTGTAGGAGGCTGAGTTGTTCCTGGTGGTGGATATCCACCTGGTTGAGGACCGTAACTATTCACGGTAGTTGGAGGACCATAGTTCGGTTGCGTTGATGTGCTGTACCCCTGTTGTTGGGAAGTATTTGGTGGTCCATATTGATTTGGTTGACCTGGAGTATATGCAGATCCCTGTGGTCCTTGATAATTGGTGCCCGGATTTTGATTGGCATATTGCGTAGGATAACTTTGTTGAGAAGGTTGTTGAGGGTAACCCTGAGGTCCCCTATACTGTTGTGGTCCAGGTGCAGCAGGTGGTCCTTTGAAATAATAATATATTAGAGTTAAAAGATAACATTAATTTCTAAAAATTTTATATTATATTGGAACATAACATACTATTCATAGGTCCTTGTCCAGGCATAACAGGACCACGGTATCCACCTTGTGTCATTGGTTGTCCTTGACTAAAGCTTGACATTGGTAATGTTGGTTGAGTATTTGGAGGCATATCACCTCCAGGTCCACTTGATCCTGTAGGGGCATTAGGAATGCCCTGTGGATTCATCATACCATGTTGGGGTCCATTAGGAATTCCTTGTGGAGGCTAATTATAGAAACAAAGATAACATTAATATATATTTAAAACTTAGATATTATACCTTAATATTTCCTTAATATGTAAAATATTCCTTACTGGTAGCAATGCTTGTATATTTTGATTTGCATCAGCAATGGATGCCAAATATACCAAATTACGATGCAACATCTGCTGGTATCTAAAAAGAAATCATATTATAAATATACCAATATAACTTACATATATTTTGAAAACATTTATCACTTACTGTATACATTCTTGTGCTTTTCCTTTATTTTGATATTCTTGTATTGTTTGTATAAGCTGGCTATTTTCATCAAGCATCTATATCAACAAATTTATTCATATAAGTGATTAATTCAATATTGTAAAATATCATAACATTATAAACTATATATTCTTTCTACTGTTTTTTAATTATTACCTTATTAAATATCATAAAACCATGTAACAAAAAGAATGAAATTTCAAGAAAACTATTATAATACAATATTAGTGATAATATATGATACTCATCACCTTCTGTATTTGAGCAGGATTCGGTGGCGGCCTGCCGCGTTGAGCAAAGGTCACGGACATGCCTTCAGATAACTTATCAATAGTCAAAAAATCACGATTGGATACAATTTATTTTCACTCCTATTCTTTTTCACTTAATCTCCCAGTCGATAGTTTTCTTTTCTGTATTGCTTATATTCATTTGAAGCCTTAAAACCTTGCTACAGTATTGATAGTCCACATTGTTGCACTGTACTTTTAACGTTTAAAAAAGAGTTATTACCTTCAACATAACTCTGCTTCGAAAAACTAATCAAAATGCATAATCTTATTTTGCCAAGATAGAATCTTACCAAAGAAAAATTCTAAATATAGCGAATCACCGCTAGCAATTGCTTTGCAAAATTCTAGTTTTACAAATAAGATATGGTGGCTGTCCATATCTAAAATAGAAAGCTTGGTAGTAAAGCGACCGTGTGGCAAACGCGCAAACTATTGTGACAAAATATACCGTAGGAATGCGATAGTAAAAACTCAAAATCCGTTATTTACTAGAATGTATTAGTGAAAACCTGCATGCATTTGTTTAACTAATAGATTTTAATGTATACATTGAAAAGAGTTCTTATACTCCTGTATATTAATCAATAGTAGAAATATCCAGAAACTTATGAGGAAATTAGTTAAAAGTTTTATTTTTAATTAAATGATAAAAATTCATATCTTTATTATTTTATGCATAAGTTAACAAGAGTTTTAGACTCACATTTCGCTTCATCTCTTTCGTGAAACACATAAGTGAAATTTTTGTTTCACAAATTATATTAAATAAAACTAGATAGAATATACAGATTATCTCATGTAACGTAGTACATACTAATGGCTATTTTTATGACTCTAATTGAAAAAAATAATTGTCACCGCCTATAATGAGAAATTTTTAAACATATTATTAATAATATATTTATAGATATTACTATATTTATATCTGTATACAAAAAAAAATATTACCAATTTATTATTTGTATATCTGTTGAATGCAATTTGAAATATCTTTTATCCTCTATGATATAGAATTCCTGCGTTAGTAATGGCAATTATTTTCTCATTTTTTATGTATAATTTCATAAAAATTTACTAAAAACATCTTACAACATGGCATCATGCCTTTCCTATTTACCGGCATAATTTCGACTGTATCATATAGCTGTATCATATTGTGAAAAACGTAACCTCAAATCAGTGAAGATAAATTTATCTCATTTCGCAATATCGAGAAAAAAATTACTGATTTTGCTCGTAAAGACATTATATAAAATGACTACAGCAAAAGTAAATAATAAAAATAATTGAAAAATAAATATTATACAATCATAGTAATAAGTACTTTTTATAATTTTAGATCGAATTTGCGGTGGAAATGACTTGTCGAAAATGCGTTGATTCGGTACGGAACACTTTAATTGGCGTAAATGGAATTAAAAATATTGATATATCATTAGAAAAAGGAAATGTTATAGTTGAAACAAATTTACCATATTCTATAATTCAAGAAAAAATTGAACAGACTGGGAGAAAAGTTGTCTTAAGGGGATATGGAGGTAATAACACAGTAATATAATGTATTATATTATTATAATATCTCTAAAATATGAAATTGAGCAATATTGTACATTACAGATAGTCTTAGTGCAGTTGCGATGTTAGGAGCAAATTCAGGATATACCACAGATAATAAAATAATGGGTGTAATAAGATTTACAGAAACTCCTGATGGATGTCTTATAGATGGAACAGTTGATGGTTTAGCACCTGGTAAACATGGCATGCACATTCATGAATGTGGTGATATTTCTCAAGGGTGTGATAGGTAGGCATTTAGAATTTTTATTTTTTATTTTCCTTCTTTTCTTTTTTTATTTGAGATATTTTATGACACATTTTTAGTGTTGGAGAACATTTCAACCCAAATAATACATTACATGGTGGACCTGAAGATGATGCATTTAGACGGGTAAATATTGAGATTTGTGTTCATATTGTAAGGAAATCTCTATGGTTAATAGTTAATATATTGAAATAAAACAATTTTTACTATACAGCATGTTGGAGATTTAGGAAATATAATGGTCAATGATTCTGGTAGAGCTACTTTTAGAATAATAGATAAACTTGTAAAAATACCTGATGTTATTGGAAGATCTTTAGTTATAACAGAAAAACCAGATGATTTAGGAAGAGGTGCTGATCCAGAATCTAAAATACATGGAAATAGTGGAAATAAGTAAATACTACAGTGACATTATTATGATGCACATAACGATTTGTTACATTTAACATTCATGTATGTTTTAGACTGGCCTGTGGTATAATTGCTCGTTCATCTGGCTTATTTCAAAATACAAAAAAGATCTGTGCTTGTGATGGACTTACATTATGGGATGAAAGGGATAAGGCACTTAAAGCTAAACATGATTTTTCTGGAGCAAGTAACAATTGTATAGTATTTTAAATTTTTTAGTATCTTTTTAGTAATTATATAGTACAATATTAAACGTTAAAATATAATCATATTTATGGATCTCAAGTATGTCTTCACATAATACATTTTCTGCACATGTATATATTCTATATATACATAATATTTATTTAAAATAATAATAAATTCGACTCGTCCATAGGTAATTCTTATAAAGTAATTTTTAATTTTGCCTTTAATCTGCTTATATATGTATTTAATTATTTAAATAGCAATTTCTAATAAAAGCTTTTGTTTTTTTTTTGTGTTTTCAGCAAAATTATAAATAATATATAAAGAGGCTACAAACTGGGTTTTGCAAACTGAATCATTCCAGTAAAGCATTTCTACATGCATGATAGGAAAAGCACAAATTGCATTATATCTTTCGTAATACATAGATTTAGTATAGTTTCCAACATAAATATTTTGCATAAGATAAATTATTCCATTTTGAGTGTTAGAATATAAAATAAAGAGAGTAGTAATATAATAAAATTAGAATTTGTATTTGTTATAAATAATAAAATATTATATACCTTAATAACCTTATTTTTTCACAAACATTATACATGTTTCATTATAAAATATAATATAAATTGTATAACCTTTTTGTATGCTATTATAAACCAATTACAAGTCACAAAGCAGCATTGATTTCTTGAAGAGAAATATACAAACCTAACTTCATTTATATATGTCGGAGATGAAAGGACACCGGGCCCCCCCGTTGGAATTATTTGGAAAAAGCCTCAATACTGTAGCATTTACGAAATAACCCAGACACAGTCATTCGAAACTTGAGACAGTGAGTTTAGGCTCGAGGCGACAACCGGTCGCCGAGCGTAGCCACGGTCACGGGATGAACGTTCCACCTAACAGAGATGTAAAGTTACATAGCTTTCCTTTAAAGAATTGGCAGTACAGACACTTGACAATAAGACATTCCAACAGCCCCGCAGCTCGCCACACACAGACCCCATTCTTTGGGCAAGATGATCGCCAGATGTCGATGCATCGTTTACAGTTTATGTTCAGATAGCCTGAGGAACCGTTACAAATCCTAGGACTTAGTTAACTAAAGTCCTTCAGATTGACAAACAGTCTTTATTCTATCAGCCTGTAAATCTGTCACCTATTGCGGGAAGATATGGGAAACCTGATTTGGTCACGTACGACGTTGCCTGCTAGGAACTCTCTCTCTAGGGCGGCTAGCATCCTTTTCTAACCGCCAACATAGAAATTGACCAATTAACAGCAACGTCTATTTCCCTCACCCTCCGAGTGGAGGCTTTCTTTGACGAATCCGATGATCTCGTGCCCTTAGGCACACCCCATCATAGTTTTCCTCTGCAGCGTCGTCGTGACGGAAAGTCATTCCCTTTCTGGCAATCTCATTAGCTAAGAGTCAATCAAACGATCCTTGTATCACGAGTAGTAAGTCGAGTCCGACTTAAACTTTGAAGCAAAGTGTATTCGTTATCCCGTGGACCGTGGATTCGCTATATCAAACCTAGGGCCATTGTCATTAGCGTCCAGTTACCGCGTCCGCTTGTCAATCTTGTATCAGCCATACTTGTGTAATAAACATCTGTGCGACAACCATGAACAACACTGGTGAAGATTCATTAAACGTCCCTAACGCCAACCCGACATATATATTTGATAAAAATTGAAAACTGAAGATAAGAACAAAAATAATATTTGTTCATTACATTTTCATCGGAATTGTGTAATATAAAACTGTTTGTGCGAAAGACACGTATTCTTTTCACATAACCTATATTGCTAGTGTGTACATAAACATAAAATCCTTCATAGATTATGTAGAAAATGACTTTTAATATACAGTATGTTTAATTTGTGACATTAAACCTACAAAAAAGTGTAGAGAAAAAATTCATAATGGGAATTCCTGGGCTAACTACTTATATAAATAATCGTTCTGACCGTTATTTGGAGTATTATGAACTGCACAATACATATTTGGTAATCGATGGAAACAGTGTTTGTTGTTCAATATATAATTTGTACGCAAAATGTAATTGTGCATTTGGTGGTGATTATGATAATTATGCGCAGTGTGTATCAGACTTCTTTAATGATTTATTAAGATGTAAAATAACACCTCTGGTTTTATTTGATGGTGGTAGAGAAAATAAAAAATTTAGAACTGTTATAAAAAGAACTAAACAGAAAATTCGTGCTGCATGGTCATTTTCTCCAATCAATCAAAGGAACATGAAATTTTTTCCTTTAATGTTACATGAAGTTTTTATAGATGTAATAAGAGAAAAGAATATTAGACATGTGCAATGCCTATTCGAAGCTGATAATGACATAGCATCAGTAGCAAGGATCTTGAATTGTCCAGTACTCAGTTATGACTCTGACTTTTATATATATGGAACATTATATATACCATTTGATACATTAGATACTTATGTAGTTAAAAATCCAAATGGAAATGGTTACATGAAATGCTGTAAAATTTACAAAGTTGAGAACTTGCTTAAATCTTTTAAAGGACTACATCAATCAATGTTGCCACTGGCTGCAATATTACTAGGTAATGATTATGTGGAACATAATACGTTTAAGAACTTTTTTCGCCACTTGAAACTAAGAGGAGCATCAAGAAAAAAGCATAATCATCGACAATGTTGTATAGAAACAACTTTGAGGTGGCTGAGCAATTACACTTTGGACAAAGCTATCATTGAAATTTTAAGTAGATTGATTAAGCCTACCCGACAAAAAATATTAGACTTAATAGAGACCAATATAAATAGCTACACAAATGCATCTGCTGAGATGCTTTTACATCTAGGTTTTTCAAAAGATTATGTTGTTCATGTAAATACATATCATTTGAATAGAAGTTTTAAATTTGATGGAGATATCAGTTCATTGACATACATAGAAGAAGTTTGCGAAGAAGAAAATAATGAATCAAGCGGAGAAGAAGATGAAGATGATAAAATTGAAATATCAAATACATATAGTAAGACTGAAGTTGTTAGTAAATTGCCTATGTGGTTTGTAAATGAATTTCTTATGGGCAGATATCCAAAATATTTTATGGATTTAATAGTTCGATATATATATGTTTGTCCTGTACAGGTGGAAGATTATCGTTATCCTTCAAGTATCATAGTAAGCTTAAAAATTATTAGTGTTATATTTGGGATTTTAAAATCAGCAATAATTAGTAGAATATGTTATATGAAATATATGGTGAGAACACAAAATAAAAAGATTATATGCTGTAAGTTACATAGTGCAGAGGCTATGAATAATTTTAGACTACCTTCCTTATTCAATCTTAGAGATATCTCATCACTTACTCAAAGACAGATTTTAAACAATACTTTAGGAATTACAGATATGGATTGTATAAATGAACTTCCACCAGAATGGATGTTGTATATTGGATGTATTAAATATTGGATACATCAAGAAGAATGTTCTTTATCTCATGAATGTTATTTATATTCTATATTTATTTGTATGTTATTTAACATAGTCGATTCCAAAATTGGAAGGTACAGAAGCATGTATACTTTTCAGAAAAGATATTGTCAATTAATTGAAACTGTGAAGCAACATAGGAAAAAGAACAATTGTGATTCATGTTATACAATGAATCAATTATGTGGTAATCAATACAATGGTACAATCATAGAAGCCTATAATGAAATTGACTATAATGACTGTTTATTAGCAGCACCATTCTTTATCTCTTATTTTAATATGAATAAAGAATTATATAAGAATCCAAAAAAATTTGATAGATTTGCTGTACATGTATTTGCAGAGTTTCAAAGTTGTCTGAGACATATTATGGATTTGAATACACTTTTGGGATGTCCTTATCCACAGCCCAAAGTTGCAAATTTATTTAATGGTACTTTATTGTATAATCTGAGTAATAATTTTAAAACACGCTATAATATTGAACAATATATAAATATTGTTCTACAAATGTCTCCAAGTCTCTTAAGATTTTTTAATACATTTTTATTAAAAGTCAAACCAATGTTTTCATTTAAGTTTCAGGATGGAACCAATCTTCGTAAAAAGCATAGAAAAAAACCTAAACATCCAAAGTTTAAAAAAAGCATTTCACCTGAAAGTGATTCTGAATATTTTAGTGCAGATGATGATTTAAATGAAGCATGTTATGACCCAAATAATCGTTTTTCTATGTTCAACCATGTATAATGCATATTTTCATTCAATATTACAGTAGTACTCCATTTATATACCGGGGGTAAATATTATTTTTTTTTTTTTTTTTTTTTTTTTTTTTTTTTCATACGATAGGAGTTTGTCTAATCAGGTATTCAATGAAGTTTTATTGAAGCAAATGTAGTTGGTATGAACGAAATTCTCTGTGGTTAATTCTGTACTGTATCACATGTAGTGTATGTAATGTTTTTATACTATATACTAATGTATGAATATATTTGATCCCTATAAGTATATTTTGATATGTATATAGAATTTAAGTCTTAATTGAATTAATATTTTTCGTAGAATAAATTATTGTATTTTCAATATACCTAAAAATAAAGAGGATGGTAATGTAATACAACTATAATTTGTATTTGTTATTAATAATTTTACGAGATTCATTTATTCATCTCATTTTATCCTTTATCTTGTAACTTACAAGTTACATGGGACAATTGTAAAGGGTATGATTTATAAGAAATAGGAATCGAATTTTATCATACAAGGCTTTGTTTTTAAAAAACATGATTTTGGATATTATTTCTTTAATAATTACATACTTAACTATATCTTGATCTTTTGAATGGACTTTATCTATAACTAATGTTTCTAAGTATTTATATCTGTGTATTGATTGCTGGAGAAAACTCAATGACGGGAGACTGAACGTTATTGTTATTCCTTCAGAAATTACTTGGAATATTTCACATTCTATTGAATACACAATTCTATCCTTCATTTCAAATTTCTCTTATTATAGACTAATAAAATTGGTCATATGTCAATATTTTGTTTTTCCATATGTTTCCTATAAAGGGCAGTAGAATATATTTTACAAATGTATTTTATCAGCACATAGATAAGTAATATAACACCTTATCAGTGATTTTTAATCAGTTATAGTTATATCTCAGTGTCTAAATAAATTTCATTAAAGCGCAAATCTTGTTAAAGTAGTTAATCTATAACAAATATTCAGTTTTAAATATAGTCAGTTTTAAATATAAATTATTGTTGAAATTAATCTCTCTCGTTGTGTGTTTCTTAATTCAAATGTTGTATTATTTTTAAAATTATTTGAATTTGCGAGTAGAGTACTTCAGCACTCCAATGGCAGCAATCATGCCTAATTTCCTAAATTTTGGAAAGGTTATACAACATATCCACTAAGTTGGTAGACAACACTAAATCGGGAAATACCGCTTTTTGTTGTGCCATGGTGTATTGTTAACAAAAGAATATCATCATATTTTATATTTACTAGTTTAACCTGTGACAAAAAAGGGACAAAAACAGGAAGATAATGGGTATTCGAGGATTAACTGCTTATATAAACAAGCATAAATTTAATTTTTTAGAGCACTATAAATTATGTGATACATATTTAGTAATTGATGGAAATAATATTAGTTGTTCATTATATACAAAGTGCACATGCGATAATTGGACATTTGGCGGTGATTACGATAATTACGCGCAATGTATATCCGATTTCTTTGATGACTTATTAAAGTGCAATATAACGCCTTTAGTCTTTATTGATGGTAGTGTTGAAAGTAAAAAATTCAAAACTATTGTAAGAAGGATAAAAGAGAAACTAAATGTACTGCCAGTTTCTGTATTCAGAACTAGTTGTTCGCAAAAACTTTTTCCTTTGCTAACGCAACAAGTTTTTATTGATGTAATGAAAGAAAAAAATATTCGATATGTGCAGTGTCTATTTGAAGCTGATAACACTATGGCATCAGTAGCAAAGATATTAAATTGTCCAGTTCTCAGCTATGATTCAGATTTTTATATATATGGATCATTATATATACCATTTAATACATTCCAAAATGACGTAATTAAAAATTCAGATGGAGATGGTTATATTAAATTTTGTAAAATTTATAAGATTGAGAAATTATTCAAACATTTTACAGGATTAGATCAATCAAAGTTAATATTAGCTGCAATACTATTAGGCAATGACTATGTGGAACCTGGTACATTTAGAAACTTCTTCCACTATTTAAAGTTAAAACCATCAGATGCAAACAATTATTCCCGACAATACCGTATAAGTGGTACTTTGTCATGGTTGAGTAAATATAGATTGGAAGACGCAATCATTGAAATTTTAAGTAGGTTAACTATGCCTATGCGACAAAAAATATTGGATTTAATAGAGATGAGCATAAATGATCGTAGAAATGAATCTGCTGAAACACTTGAATCTCTAGGTTTCCCAAAAGATTATATTACTCGCATAAATACCTATTGCTTCAATAGAAGCTTCAAATTTGATGGAAATATCAATACATTGACATACATAGAAGAAGTTTGGGAAGAAGGAAATGATGAATTAACTGAAGAAGATAAGGAAGAAGACTATGAAATTGAAATAACAAAGATATTTACTGAGTCTGAATTAATGTCTAACACTGCAACTATTAGTAATTTGCCTATTTGGTTTGTAAACGAATTTCGTATTGGTAAATATCCATCATATTTTTTGGATTTAATAATTCAACGTTTATATGTATGCTACGTACAAGTAGAAGATTTTCGTTATCCTCCAAACATCATAGTTAGTCTAAAAATCCTTAGTATCATCGTTGGAATTCTAAAATTAATGATAGACAATAATATAAATTGTATAAGATACTTAATGAGAACTGAAGATAAAAAGATTATGTGCTATAAGTTAAAGGCTATAGAAATTACGAATACTTTTAGACTACCTTTTTCATTCAATCTTAGTAATGTCTCATTACTTATTCAAAGAGAGATTTTAAACAATACTCTAGGAATTACAGATATGGATTGTATAAATGAACTTCCTCCAAAGTGGATATTGTATGTTGGATGCATCAAATATTGGATACATCAACAAGAATGTCCTATATCTTACAAATGTTATTTATATTCTATATTTATTTGTATGTTGTTTGATATAATAGATTTCAAAATTGGGAAATATAGAAGTATAAACATTTTTAACAAAAAATATAAGCAAACAATTGAAGCTATAAAGCAGAAAAGAAAAGAAAGTAATTATAACCCATGTTGTATAATAAATGGTACAATTCGCGAAGCCTATAATGAAATCGTTCATGATGACTATGTACTAGCAGCACCATTTTTTATTTCACATTTTGAAGTAGATGAAACATTATATAACACAGACAAGTTTGATATCTATATAGTACACGTTTTTGGTGAGTTCCAAAGTTGTTTGAAACATATTATGGATTTGAATACACTTTTGGGATGTCCTTATCCACAGCCCAAAGTTGCACATTTATATAATGGCACTTTATTGTATAATCTGTGTAATAATTTTAAAACTCACCATAATATGGAAGAATATATAAATATTGTTCTACAAATGTCTCCAAGCCTCTTAAGATTTTTTAATACATTTTTATTAAAAGTCAAACCAATGTTTCCATTTAAGTTTTAGGATGAAACCAATCTTCCTAAAAAACATAGAACAAAACCTAAACATCCAAAGTTTAAAAAAAGCATTTCACCTGAAAGTGATTCTGAATATTTTAGTGCAGATGATGATTTAAATGAAGCATGTTATGACCCAAATAATCGTTTTTCTATGTTCAACCATGTATAATGCATATTTTCATTCAATATTACAGTAGTACTCCATTTATATACCGGGGGTAAATATTATTTTTTTTTTTTTTTTTTTTTTTTTTTTTTCATACGATAGGAGTTTGTCTAATCAGGTATTCAATGAAGTTTTATTGAAGCAAATGTAGTTGGTATGAACGAAATTCTCTGTGGTTAATTCTGTACTGTATCACATGTAGTGTATGTAATGTTTTTATACTATATACTAATGTATGAATATATTTGATCCCTATAAGTATATTTTAATATGTATATAGAATTTAAGTCTTAATTGAATTAATATTTTTCGTAGAATAAATTATTGTATTTTCAATATACCTAAAAATAAAGAGGATGGTAATGTAATACAACTATAATTTGTATTTGTTATTAATAATTTTACGAGATTCATTTATTCATCTCATTTTATCCTTTATCTTGTAACTTACAAGTTACATGGGACAATTGTAAAGGGTATGATTTATAAGAAATAGGAATCGAATTTTATCATACAAGGCTTTGTTTTTAAAAAACATGATTTTGGATATTATTTCTTTAATAATTACATACTTAACTATATCTTGATCTTTTGAATGGACTTTATCTATAACTAATGTTTCTAAGTATTTATATCTGTGTATTGATTGCTGGAGAAAACTCAATGACGGGAGACTGAACGTTATTGTTATTCCTTCAGAAATTACTTGGAATATTTCACATTCTATTGAATACACAATTCTATCCTTCATTTCAAATTTCTCTTATTATAGACTAATAAAATTGGTCATATGTCAATATTTTGTTTTTCCATATGTTTCCTATAAAGGGCAGTAGAATATATTTTACAAATGTATTTTATCAGCACATAGATAAGTAATATAACACCTTATCAGTGATTTTTAATCAGTTATAGTTATATCTCAGTGTCTAAATAAATTTCATTAAAGCGCAAATCTTGTTAAAGTAGTTAATCTATAACAAATATTCAGTTTTAAATATAGTCAGTTTTAAATATAAATTATTGTTGAAATTAATCTCTCTCGTTGTGTGTTTCTTAATTCAAATGTTGTATTATTTTTAAAATTATTTGAATTTGCGAGTAGAGTACTTCAGCACTCCAATGGCAGTAATCATGCCAAATTTCCTAAATTTTGGAAAGGCTATACAACATATCCACTAAGTTGGTGGACAACACTAAATCGGGGAATACCGCTTTTTGTTGTGCCATGGTGTATTAATTTTTACTATTATATTATTGAATACAGAATACCAGAAATTCTGTTATATTTTTAGTAAGTATCCTTTTCGTAAGCATGATATATGTGCGTATATTGTTAACAAATGAATATCATCATATTTTATATTTACTAGTTTAACGTGTGACAAGAAAAAGGACAAAAACAGGAAGATAATGGGTATTCGAGGATTAACTGCTTATATAAACCAGCATAAATTTAATTTTTTAGAGCACTACAAATTACGTGATACGTATTTAGTAATTGATGGAAATAATATTTATTATTCATTATATACAAAGTGTACATGCGATAATTGGACATTTGGCGGTGATTACGATAATTACGCGCAATGTATATCAGATTTCTTTGATGACTTATTAAAGTGCAATATAACGCCTTTAGTCTTTATTGATGGTAGTGTTGAAAGTAAAAAATTCAAAACTATTGTAAGAAGGATGAAAAACAAACTAGATGAACTGCCAGTTTCTGTATTCAGAAATAGTTGTCCGCAAAAACTTTTTCCTTTGTTGAGGCAACAAGTTTTTATTGATGTAATGAAAGAAAAAAATATTCGATATGTGCAGTGTCTATTTGAAGCTGATAACACTATCGCATCAGTAGCAAAGATATTAAATTGTCCAGTTCTCAGCTGTGATTCAGATTTTTATATATATGGATCATTATATATACCATTTAATACATTCCAAAATGACGTAATTAAAAATTCAGATGGAGATGGTTATATTAAATTTTGTAAAATTTATAAGGTTGAGAAATTATTCAAACATTTTACAGGATTAGATCAATCAAAGTTAATATTAGCTGCAATACTATTAGGCAATGACTATGTGGAACCTGGTACATTTAGAAACTTCTTCCGCTATTTAAAGTTAAAACCATCAGATGCAAACAATTATTCCCGACAATACCGTATAAGTGGTACTTTGTCATGGTTGAGTAAATATAGCTTGCATGACGCAATCATTGAAATTTTAAGTAGATTAACTATGCCTATGCGACAAAAAATATTGGATTTAATAGAGATGAGCATAAATGATCGTAGAAATGAATGTGCTGAAACACTTGAATCTCTAGGTTTCCCAAAAGATTATATTACTCGCATAAATACCTATCGCTTCAATAGAAGCTTCAAATTTGATGGAAATATCAATACATTGACATACATAGAAGAAGTTTGGGAAGAAGGAAATGATGAATTAACTGAAGAAGATAAGGAAGAAGACTATGAAATTGAAATAGCAAAGATATTTACTGAGTCTGAATTAATGTCTAACACTGCAACTATTAGTAATTTGCCTATTTGGTTTGTAAACGAATTTCGTATTGGTAAATATCCATCATATTTTTTGGATTTAATAATTCAACGTTTATATGTATGCCCCATACAAGTAGAAGATTTTCGTTATCCTTCAAACATCATAGTAAGCCTAAAAATCCTTAGTATCATCGTTGGAATTCTAAAATTAATGATAGACAATAATATAAATTGTATAAGATACTTAATGAGAACTGAAGATAAAAAGATTATGTGCTATAAGTTAAAGGCTATAGATATTACGAATACTTTTAGACTACCTTTTTCATTCAATCTTAGTAATGTCTCATTACTTATTCAAAGAAAGATTTTAAACAATACTCTAGGAATTACAGATATGGATTGTATAAATGAACTTCCTCCAAAGTGGATATTGTATGTTGGATGCATCAAATATTGGATACATCAACAAGAATGTCCTATATCTTACAAATGTTATTTATATTCTATATTTATTTGTATGTTGTTTGATATAATAGATTTCAAAATTGGGAAATATAGAAGTATAAACATTTTTAACAAAAAATATAAGCAAACAATTGAAGCTATAAAGCAGAAAAGAAAAGAAAGTAATTATAACCCATGTTGTGTAATAAATGGTACAATTCGCGAAGCCTATAATGAAATCGTTCATGATGACTGTGTACTAGCAGCACCATTTTTTATTTCACATTTTGAAGTAGATGAAACATTATATAACACAGACAAGTTTGATATCCATATAGTACACGTTTTTGGTGAGTTCCAAAGTTGTTTGAAACATATTATGGATTTGAATACACTTTTGGGATGTCCTTATCCACAGCCCAAAGTTGCACATTTATATAATGGCACTTTATTGTATAATCTGTGTAATAATTTTAGAACTCACCATAATATGGAAGAATATATAAATATTGTTCTACAAATGTCTCCAAGCCTCTTAAGATTTTTTAATACATTTTTATTAAAAGTCAAACCAATGTTTCCATTTAAGTTTTAGGATGAAACCAATCTTCCTAAAAAACATAGAACAAAACCTAAACATCCAAAGTTTAAAAAAAGCATTTCACCTGAAAGTGATTCTGAATATTTTAGTGCAGATGATGATTTAAATGAAGCATGTTATGACCCAAATAATCGTTTTTCTATGTTCAACCATGTATAATGCATATTTTCATTCAATATTACAGTAGTACTCCATTTATATACCGGGGGTAAATATTATTATTTTTTTTTTTTTTTTTTTTTTTTCATACGATAGGAGTTTGTCTAATCAGGTATTCAATGAAGTTTTATTGAAGCAAATGTAGTTGGTATGAACGAAATTCTCTGTGGTTAATTCTGTACTGTATCACATGTAGTGTATGTAATGTTTTTATACTATATACTAATGTATGAATATATTTGATCCCTATAAGTATATTTTAATATGTATATAGAATTTAAGTCTTAATTGAATTAATATTTTTCGTAGAATAAATTATTGTATTTTCAATATACCTAAAAATAAAGAGGATGGTAATGTAATACAACTATAATTTGTATTTGTTATTAATAATTTTACGAGATTCATTTATTCATCTCATTTTATCCTTTATCTTGTAACTTACAAGTTACATGGGACAATTGTAAAGGGTATGATTTATAAGAAATAGGAATCGAATTTTATCATACAAGGCTTTGTTTTTAAAAAACATGATTTTGGATATTATTTCTTTAATAATTACATACTTAACTATATCTTGATCTTTTGAATGGACTTTATCTATAACTAATGTTTCTAAGTATTTATATCTGTGTATTGATTGCTGGAGAAAACTCAATGACGGGAGACTGAACGTTATTGTTATTCCTTCAGAAATTACTTGGAATATTTCACATTCTATTGAATACACAATTCTATCCTTCATTTCAAATTTCTCTTATTATAGACTAATAAAATTGGTCATATGTCAATATTTTGTTTTTCCATATGTTTCCTATAAAGGGCAGTAGAATATATTTTACAAATGTATTTTATCAGCACATAGATAAGTAATATAACACCTTATCAGTGATTTTTAATCAGTTATAGTTATATCTCAGTGTCTAAATAAATTTCATTAAAGCGCAAATCTTGTTAAAGTAGTTAATCTATAACAAATATTCAGTTTTAAATATAGTCAGTTTTAAATATAAATTATTGTTGAAATTAATCTCTCTCGTTGTGTGTTTCTTAATTCCAATGTTGTATTATTTTTAAAATTATTTGAATTTGCGAGTAGAGTACTTCAGCACTCCAATGGCAGCAATCATGCCAAATTCCCTAAATTTTGGAAAGGTTATACAACATATCCAGTAAGTTGGTAGACAACACTGAATCGGGGACTACCGCTTTTTGTAGTGCCATGGTGTATTAATTTTTACTGTTATATTATTGAATACAGAATACCAGAAATTCTGTTATATTTTTAGTAAGTATCCTTTTCGTAAGCATGATATATGTGCGTATATTGTTAACAAATGGATATCATCATATTTTATATTTACTAGTTTAACGTGTGACAAAAAAAGGACAAAAACAGGAAGATAATGGGCATTCCAGGATTAACTGCTTATATAAAACAGCATAAATTTAATTTTTTAGAGCACCACAATTTATGTGATACGTATTTAGTAATTGATGGAAATAATATTAATTGTTCATTATATAAGAAGCGCTCATACGTTAATTGGACATTTGGCGGTGATTACGATTATTATGCGCGATGTATATCAGACTTCTTTGATGACTTACTAAAGTGTAATATAACGCCTTTAGTCTTTATTGATGGTGGTATTGAAAGTAAAAAATTCAAAACTATTGTAAGAAGGATGAAAAACAAACTAGATGTACTGCCAGTTTCTGTATTCAGAACTAGTTGTCCGCAAAAAGTCTTTCCTTTGTTAAAGCAACATGTTTTTATTGATGTAATGAAAGAAAAAAATATTCGATATGTGCAGTGTCTATTTGAAGCTGATAACACTATGGCATCAGTAGCAAAGATATTAAATTGTCCAGTCCTCAGCTATGATTCAGATTTTTATATATATGGATCATTATATATACCATTTAATACATTCCAAAATGATGTAATTAAAAATTCAGATGGAGATGGTTATATTAAATTTTGTAAAATTTATAAGGTTGAGAAATTATTCAAATATTTTACAGGATTAGATCAATCAAAGTTAATATTAGCTGCAATACTATTAGGCAATGACTATGTGGAATCTGGTACATTTAGAAACTTCTTCCGCTATTTAAAGTTAAAACCATCAGTTACAAACAATAATTCCCGACAATACTGTATAGGTGCAACTTTGTCATGGTTGAGTAAATATAGCTTGCATGACGCAATCATTGAAATTTTAAGTAGGTTAACTATGCCTATGCGACAAAAAATATTGGATTTAATAGAGATGAGCATAAATGATCGTAGAAATGAATCTGCTGAAATACTTGAATCTCTAGGTTTCCCAAAAGATTATATTACTCGCATAAATACCTATCGCTTCAATAGAAGCTTCAAATTTGATGGAAATATCAATACATTGACATACATAGAAGAAGTTTGGGAAGAAGGAAATGATGAATTAACTGAAGAAGATAAGGAAGAAGACTATGAAATTGAAATAGCAAAGATATTTACTGAGTCTGAATTAATGTCTAACACTGCAACTATTAGTAATTTGCCTATTTGGTTTGTAAACGAATTTCGTATTGGTAAATATCCATCATATTTTTTGGATTTAATAATTCAACGTTTATATGTATGCCCCATACAAGTAGAAGATTTTCGTTATCCTTCAAACATCATAGTAAGCCTAAAAATCCTTAGTATCATCGTTGGAATTCTAAAATTAATGATAGACAATAATATAAATTGTATAAGATACTTAATGAGAACTGAAGATAAAAAGATTATGTGCTATAAGTTAAAGGCTATAGAAATTACGAATACTTTTAGACTACCTTTTTCATTCAATCTTAGTAATGTCTCATTACTTATTCAAAGAGAGATTTTAAACAATACTCTAGGAATTACAGATATGGATTGTATAAATGAACTTCCTCCAAAGTGGATATTGTATGTTGGATGCATCAAATATTGGATACATCAACAAGAATGTCCTATATCTTACAAATGTTATTTATATTCTATATTTATTTGTATGTTGTTTGATATAATAGATTTCAAAATTGGGAAATATAGAAGTATAAACATTTTTAACAAAAAATATAAGCAAACAATTGAAGCTATAAAGCAGAAAAGAAAAGAAAGTAATTATAACCCATGTTGTGTAATAAATGGTACAATTCGCGAAGCCTATAATGAAATCGTTCATGATGACTGTGTACTAGCAGCACCATTTTTTATTTCACATTTTGAAGTAGATGAAACATTATATAACACAGACAAGTTTGATATCCATATAGTACACGTTTTTGGTGAGTTCCAAAGTTGTTTGAAACATATTATGGATTTGAATACACTTTTGGGATGTCCTTATCCACAGCCCAAAGTTGCACATTTATATAATGGCACTTTATTGTATAATCTGTGTAATAATTTTAGAACTCACCATAATATGGAAGAATATATAAATATTGTTCTACAAATGTCTCCAAGCCTCTTAAGATTTTTTAATACATTTTTATTAAAAGTCAAACCAATGTTTTCATGTATGTTTCAAAATAAATAATATTGTCCTACAAATCTCTTAAGAAAGGCAGGAAGACATTTTAAGGCATCTGAGACTATGAGACAGGAAAGTACAAGTACAAATGCAATATAATGTGATAATAAAATTAAAGTACATATAACTAAAGGTATAAATATATAAGAATGGTGCAGATGCTGGAATATTAAAGTAGAGAGATAAAGGAGGGAAGCCAGTAATTACTGGCACGAGTGAGGTAAGGATTAATGGAGAGCTAGAATAGGTATTGGTAGGAGGGTGAAAGAAGGGAATGTGAACTTTATGGGATCAAATATGGAAGCACATAATAATAAACAGAATTAGAAAGGGAGATTAGTACAAAAGATATAGTTCACGAACAAGGAAAAAATAGGACTGTAGACCAAGTGAGAAAATTGCAGAAAAGAAAAAAAAAGAATAAAGAGAGAGGAGGTATCTAGTTAAGTAGGTAAATTAAACAATTAGCTCTAGTATTACTCGTTCTATAGAGTAAGTAATATTGGGGGACCAACAATGGATTATTTATAATAATGTTAAGCGGAAAAGATCTCGGGGGTAGGTGGAATGAATCACTTTTAGCACTAAACCTAGGGATTTCACATATACATGTTCCTACTGTGACTGGTTTTTAAATCAATGTGTATTTCTTAATATAGAATGAAGATAATAGCCAGTTTGATAGTAAAAAAATATAGTTTTAAAAATTGTTTAAAGAAGTATTAAAAAATATTAGTAATTGAAATAAAAATTCTTGCCTCAAAATTCCTTCTCCCGTGATTTCTTTATTTAAAATCCATGGATTTATCCCGGTTACGTCTAGGATATTGAAAAATACTTGTAGAGGCCATCTCCGAGATTTCAATTTCAGAATTGAGTTTTCGAGAAACTGCTATTACAAAAAAATATAGATCGTTTAACCAGTCAAATGACCAGTCGTGTTAAGTAAGACGGATTACATATTATTCTCAAAAAACACACAATAAGAAAAGAAGTGAATATTAAAAAATTCATTGTACGTATATTATAAGAAAAGTCGTGAAGCTAAATGGCGGTGCAATAACGTTGTATATAAAAAATTCTAAACGAAATTTAAAAAACGATCATTTAAGTGGTCACAGTAGGTTTAGTGTTAACCATCCCAAAAGCCGATTTTCATCTGAAAAAAGCTATGCTCTGTGTCTGGTGGAACTGCAAAGGAATCCTATATTATAAACTTCTACCAAACAACCAGACGATAAATTCGGAAAGGTATTGCTCGCAATTAGACGAACTAAAGACAGCAATTGAACAAAAGCGTCCAGAACTAGTGAATCGGAAGAACGTCGTGTTTCATCAGAGCAATGCGAGACCTTATGTGTTTTTAACTATTCGACAAAAGCTATTGGAGCTTGGTTGGGATGTGCTACCCCAGCCACCGTATTCACCAGACATTGCAAAATTTTTAATTCTTCGATCAACGTAAGAAATCACATTGAAAAGTTTTTCGTCGAAAAATCTGAGAGGTTCTAGGAGGATATAATATTCAAGTCACGTGAAAGATGGAGGAAGGTTGTAGAACAAAATGGCATTTACACAATTGTATCTGTATAATTCAATAAATCTATTTCGAAATTTAAATGTGCTGCATTTGAATTGTCCTTAAAAATCGGAACGAACTTTTCCAATAACAATTAGGTAGATGATAGACAATAGATTTGTAATAGTAAAAAAGAAAAGGGTAAAATAAGGTTTTGTGTGTGAGTGTATAAATGTGTATTTAGATGATTAAATAAAAATGCAAGGCATTAGAAAAAATAATTGCAAACTGAGTTCCCTTTAAGATCAGAAGGTTGAAAATAAACTATACCACTACTATATAATACTACTATATAATAAGGTATCATTTAAAATTCATTATGTCTTTATTTACTATGGTTGTCATTATTTTTGGAATATTTCCTGCTTTTAGTTCGTTCCTTTAATGTAGAATGATTTTTGTTCTGATTCCTAGCTTTTGAGATACGGAATTTAGGATACTGAAAGAAATATTAGAAATTTTCTAAATTAAAGATAATATAATACAAATTTATAAATATGAACTTAAAAGATTGTTTAATTTTGAATAAAATTTGTAGGAAACATAATGATATATTTATAATTACGTTTTTATATATCTCCCAAAATGCAGTGAACGCTGTTTTAAGTGCATTTGCTTTTTGCCTTAGAGTAGGTAAATAATACAAATCCTCTCCGTGTTTTAATATTAATCCAACACGTACAGCACAATCCAATTTTTTTTTTAATTCTTCGGTAAACATTCTTACATTATTTTCAACTGGATAGGAACCACGTAAATAATCGCTAATGAGATTCGATGGAACATAAACTTTACGTAAGTGGAGTCTCTTTATCGCTGCAACTATCATCTGTGGTGTTAAGGAAATATGACCACCTAATTGAATTTTAGATAAACAGAATGATGAATGTTCAATTCGCTGAAATAAAAAAAATTTATAATCGATAAAAGATACTGTGAAGAATAATCTCACGTGATTTAGAAGAGTAATCGTTATGAAGATTCATTTTATATGAAACAAAAATATTTGTTTTTCTTTTTTTGATAACTTTGTCTATTCGGGCACATTATTACTTGAAAGATTAAAAATTATTATAGTAGATGTTAAGATTTATAAGTACTCATAAAAGGCAATTTTATATTATCCGCATTTTTATAAGTTAGTTTATAATTAAAAAAAATGAACGTTTTCACGTTGTGTTTCCTTGGTGTTTTCTTACAAATATTAAACAGATTGTTTTGTAAATGTTACTATTGTATTTTGTTTTTTAGTATATTCTTTATTTATTATTATATTATATATTACTTACAATATCGATTTATTCTTAATACACACAATAAATCAAAATGATGCAAATATTTAAAAAGATACATATATATGTATACATTAAGAAACCTGAAGTAGTGTATATTTTTAATTATTTATATATATAATTCTTTATACATATAAAGTTTATATGTCTGAATTTATAACATAAAAATATTATTAATTACTCCACGATACCTTCTTTCTTGTTTCGATAATCTTAACACTACACATCGAACTATCACAACGAATCAATATTTATAATCTTTTGAACTTAAATAAGTTACAATATAAAAATATCAGGTACTCTACTACGGAAAGCATTTCACGACGTGATAAATATCATAAAAAATAATTAGAAGGTGGTTATGTATTTAACAATACTTATACTTCATGGTTTACTTTTAACATTTTTGCTTTAAGATATCAAAAATCACTCAATTATTATAAAGGGTTATATTATGTAGAAAATTAAACAATAAAAATGAGAAACAATTACGAAGTTTTGTGCAAAGTATAGTGTAGATTTTAAAGCTATACTTGAATATCGGTCATTCTGTATTTTATAAATACAGACTAAATAAATTTAAATCAGATTCAACATTTAAAAGGTATGTGAATTTATACAACAAAAATAAATTTTACAGCTAATTGCAGTGCTTTAAGAAATATGGAATATACAGTGTGTTCTCATAACTTATGATTTTTCAGCTGTTTGAATAAAAGAGTTAATAAGCAAAATTTATCTGTGTTAAGTGAACAACATATAACAAGAATAGACATTTCTGAAATTTTGTATTATAATGAAAACAAATTTTCTTATATTGAACTCAAAATCACTTTTGAATTTTAACATATTTAACGAATTTTAACAATTTTTACTTATTATATTGTAAAGCATATTAAAACAAATTAAACAAGCATAAAACATGACACCTTTGTTCATATAGTATCAAGTTTACAATTTACAAATACTAATAAATAGTATTTGTATTTTGCATTTTGTCTTGTATTTTTTCCAACAAAAGCTATTTGTTATTATTACATCTTACTCATTCAAGATACAAAGTTTGATTAATGATTCCTTTTTATTGTTGTGCTTTCAGTGGCTGAAAACTCATGCAACAGGACATTAATTTGAATAAAATTTTTCTCATAATTTTTATGTAAATAAAGATATTAATAATTAAGGAATATTTTATTCCTCTATTTTAAAAAAATAATATTCACTTAAATTGCATTAAATATGTAATAACAGTTAAAAAATAAGGCGAGGAGTGTATGTATATTGTCAATATTTTTAATTTGATATGATATATTATTAAATTAAAAAATTATCATTACAAATTGATATTTCAACAATGGAATCACTGTGGCCTAAATTGTTTTTATTTTACTAAAGATATTCTATTTAGAAGTTCATCTTTATTTTTGAAATAAACATTTAAGTATGTTCAATAAAATTACAAAAAATTTTCAATAATTTGTAAACATATTTAGAAACATGCTTTAAATTATATAAGTATAAAATAATCATCAATAAAACTCATTCTAAATATAAAAGCATAGTATTGCTCTAATATTAAATGCATCATAATATGTTTATTAACAGGAAGATGCAAATGATACAAAATAAATTCATGATTTAAGTTATGTACCAAAAATTTGGATGCAACTCTTGTTTCATATCATGTGCACAATTTTAATATTTGATACTTATTTTATTAGGAATTTCATTGTATTAATCAAAATGATAATACTGATGCACTATAAAATTAATTTTATATATTACTTTAAACTGCAATTAGCTTTTCCTATTTTATAGTCGCCATAATTCCAAGATAATAAAATTTATAATAATATATGTTGTTATATCTTTACAATTATCTTATTATTATCATCAATACATTTACTATTGAGCGCCTGCAGTAAATACTACAACATCATTAGAATTTCTGAATAAATATATAATTATTTTCTTGTGCATTAGCACATAAAATATTATATATAAGCTCAAAATATTACTATTGATAAGCTCAAAAAAATTCCTTTTAACTTGTATAGTTCATTGCTGGCGTGAGGAGCGTTTAACAAAGACTATAAGTGTTATATTAATCACTAGAAAATGTAGCTTACATTTATATAGCCATAACGTATCATCTTACAAATCAAAATATTAAACTATCCAAAAGCTATAAATAAAATAACATTGCACTGCGATTACCTGAATAAGTATATCTTTAATAGTTTTAAACTTTTTTATTCTATCCTTTTAGCGGTATTCTATTAAAAACGGCGTGTTTTATTATTTCCGATAAAAACACGTGTAAATTAGGTACTTCAAATTTTAAGATTTCTCCTTTCAAAGCTTGTTCCTGACGCAAAAGCTGATAATCTGAATTGAGAGAAGATAAATAATATATACAATTTATACTACGATTCTGTTATCATACTCTTCAACCTCCGCTAGGTTCATCGGTCCATATTTTTACAAAGTATTGTACAGAGAAAACTATTATAATAACAAGAATCGTATCAATGAAGCTTTTCAACATATTTATACTATGGTGTTGATAAACTTGTTCTCTTTGTATTATAGCAAGTTGTTCTAATATGTGTTTTATATGATTAAGTCTATCACCATGTTCCAACATTTGTCTTTCTATGTCCTTTATAACATCCATTATCCTGAAGAAATATTTCCATGTTTAAAATTAAGGAAAGTATTATTAGTCGTTATTCTATAATCGAAAAATAATAGAAAAACTTACCTAGCCGTAGAACGTTTTCTTTTACCTACTGACTGACTAGAATCTGAGTGTACCTCTGCAGAGGAACTTCCAGAATCATGAGCGGTTTCTGTTAATGGTAAATTATTAGACAACTGTCTTTTGGAAGATTTTAATACAGAAAGCGAAGAACGTGACTCAGCTTGAAGAAGTGGAACCTGAAACATAAGTGATAAACTTTTAAATTAGTTATTTCGTTTTGAAAAAATGAAAAAAAGAAAATGTATTCATAGTACACGATTATTTTTTCCTTTGGATATAAATAATTAAAATCTTGACTTGAATGATTATTACAATCGTATTATAATTAGTAATCATCAATAAAAATAATAAATTATTTTGTTTTCATCAAAAATTTGTTTACTTACAAAATAAAAGTATTATTTACATTATTTAATTCCTATACCTGTGTCTGTGGTTCAGTTGATACGATACTTCCAGTACGCATAATTGGTGTTTTGTGTCTAGTTTTCGTACGCACTATGTAATCTTGTTCATATTGTACAACATCATTTCTAGGATCCCATGGTCGAACATCCGCATGTCGATAAACCCAGTTACCCGTTATAATATCCTGATAATATTAAAAAAATTATATTGTTCAAAATACAAATAGGAGCTTACAAAATCAGTTTCTTTTATTATTATTTAATACCTGAACAAAATGCTTAGGAATCCATTCCTGTCCTTTAAGTTTTCGTTCTTTAGCACGCTCTCTTTGTGCTTCTTCCAATTGAGTTTTTGCATCAGTAGCAGCAACTTGATCATCGCCATTAATTGCCTGAGTAACATCGTACCATAATTTCTCACTTTCCCATGGACCTTGATGTTCTAGAGGTACAGTGTACTTTTTCAATCTCTTTTTACGTATTTCCGGAGTAGGATTGAAAAACACACTTTCTTGCTGCAAGATTAGTTGATATAGATCAATTTAACTATTAATTACTGTGTATAGAATCCTAAATAATCAACATACCCCAGTTCTTTTATCTGTAATTAATATTTGACCATCCCAATAGCCTGATATAATAGCAAGAGTTTCTTTTCCTAGACGTATTCCTCCTGTAACTTGATTCATTTGTTCTGCACCTCCAAGAAATGGCTATTGAATGAGTAATCACACAAACACATATAATTAATTTTATGACTATTATTTTAAGTTTATGTAACAATCCATATTACCTTGAGTTTGAATTCTAGTTCAGTATGATAACCTGTCTTTTCACAATTTATATGAACTTTCCCACCTAATTCCATAGATAATGTTCCCATAAGAATACCTTTACAATGGGCGTAAGGTATCGTCATTGTATAATCTTCTCCTCTGGGCAACATTGTCAGTATTGCAACACCATCTAAAACCGCTGATGTTGAATTTCCTGAAAAATGGAATATATATTTTCATATAATGACTGTCTTAGCAAAACGTTCCATTTCTTTTTTTAACGAAGAAATATATATATTTACCATAAAATTTAGATTTAGCAATAATTGTAGCACTAATAGTAAATCCATCTTGTCGATTTGTAACATAGAAGCCTGATATAGGTGGATGATGAGATAACTATTAACATTGAAATGTTTTGTATAAGTATGTAGTAGTAATAATGATGGAGCAAGTACATATAATTACAAAAAATTAAAAAATTTTAATAATTGTACACCTGTTCAGCTATATAGAAAGTCCTTGAACCATTAGAATGCTGCCAATAACAGCGGAAAGTTTCACCCAAAAGCGGGTTGTATGGTTTCTTTAAACCCTGAGGTTTTTTATAAAATCCAGATAAATACCATTTAACAACACCTTTCATACGTGTAAATGCATCATCTTCCACTACTGCTCTGTAAGAACAAGAAACAAAGCACATATATGTATCTATAATAATTTTATTCAAATGTTTCTTAAAATCTACAAATTTATACTTACTGGGACAATAAATCTGCATGGTAATAAGAATCAGCCAGTTTTTCTAGGAACGAACGAGGTTCTAAAATAAAAGTCGGCAAGACTACTTTCGATAAATCCATGCCTGGTCGAACTTGTTTCATCAAGAACCATATTAAAGATTTTTGTTCTTCCTGTAATTCTGTAACTACTTCTCCAGCCTGTATCAAACACAAATATAAAAATTCTAGTTTCGATTATGGATAAGACGAAATACAATATAATTTATTTTACCGCTCCAAGGACTTCTTGCTCATTCGCAACATATAGAGTTTCGTTAATTGTTTCTTGTTGATCTTCTTTAGCTGACCCTTCAGATTCACTGTCTGATGCACTAATTTCTGCATCAGCTGCTACTCCGTTCTCTGGCTGGCTAATGTCGTCCAGGTCTATATGTGAGGAGTGCATAGGATCTAGCGTTACTACTGTTGGAGTATCATACTCCAGGACATGTACAGAAGGAACAGTCATGCGTCGAGTGCAAGACATAATAGGCTTGGAGATAGAAGATTCAAAATGGGGATAAGTATCTCCATCACCTAACATGTCTACAGTATTCGAAGACAAAATAATATCTGTATCTGCAGCGACAGGTGGAGATTTATCGCAAAATTGTTTCTCCCAATATGCTACTGCATGATATAACTGCTGAAACATTGGAGTTGGTGAAGGACAAACACTTTTAGGATTATTTGACATAGAAGGTGTTAAAGGCTGAGGACACGATAACAAACGTCTTTGAGGTGTTGTAGGTGATTGAGGAGCATAATTAGACAAGCATACTGTGGATATTAAAGCAAGTGTTTAAGGTGACAAAAGTCAGGAAAGGAATGACAATAACAATATAATTAGTACCAATAACTTCCATGAATGAAGCTTAATTAAGTATTTTTCTGAGTGCTGTCCTTGTACTAAAGTCAATTATAATGTATTAATGTATAAAAGAGAAATGTTACTTCTTATATCAAGTAAATTTCTTAAAAGAAAAGGAATAATATAATAAAAGTTAACATTTTATGTAATATAACATACATCTTGATACGTTATAAAAAATATTGTTCTGTTATACCTACCATGTTCATCAAAGTGTTTTTCATAATCTGCTTCACTCCACTGAGTTTCATGAGTTGTTGTAGTATCATGTGGCAAAGCACGCGGTAATGCACTTGTTGAGCGTACTATTAAAGATGAACAACGTAAAGATAATTCAAGTGCATCTAACCAACATTTACCAGCTGCCTGTGAAGGTGCTCTAAATATTAAATAAGATGTTGGCAAAGGTTGTACAACCGCACCTATAAAAATGATTAAGTAGAAATATATTTTCTTCATTTGTAGAAAATTCATTATTTACCAATAGCTTCTTTCTCTGGACCTCTTGGAGCCCATATTGACTGTTCCAAGGGATGAAACAATTTAAAACAAAATCCATCTTTCTTGCTTGGACGTTCTATTACTTGACATGTATTAAGTAAAACCGTTCCCACCCAGTGATTACTCTGTAATAAGTATATGAGTATAATTATGTATGAAACAAATAAATATTCTATTTAAAAGTAATATAAATGAGCACTTTTGTTTTTGGACTTTTGTATAGCAATAGTAAACCAGGCTTCAGGATACACCACAGTTTTGTCCAACTCTTTAATGTACCACGAACTTTAAGCCAGTCGCTCATAACAATAACAGTTGGATCTTTAAACGAACTTAAGAGTTCATTGGCAACTCTTTTCTTCTCCATCCGGTAATTCTTTCTTTGAGCCTTATATGATTCTTTTCTTGTTAACTTACAAGAATCTAAAGACTAAAATTTATACAAAAATAAAATATAAATACCTTTTAAATGTCTTAAAACAATGGACTAAATATTTTATACCTTATCAGATGCATTATCTGTTTTTTGATTTGTTTCCCCCATTGTAGTTGTTAAACCTATAACAATTAAATTATTCACAAATTATTTTTTTAAATATCAATTAAACACTGATAAATAACAACATAAAAATACAGTTACATTCATTAAATATTACCTTAGCAATAAATATTAATGTTCAAAAATAGTTACAAACAAAAATATTAAACAGTTATTATTCAGAATATATCTATATTTATCATAATTTTAGTATGTGAATTATATGATTTAAAACAATGTATGTTATATATAAATAAATTATTAAATACAATTATGAACTAAAATCTTTAATGACTTTTATGAATATTTTTTTAATTTTCTTATTAGATGTGTTTGTTAAAATGAGGAAAATATGCAAACGATAGTATTTACTCAAAGTTGATAAATGATTTAATGAATTATATAAAAAATTATGATTATCACACTAGTAATTTTAATATAACTTCTTTTTATTTACAATCAATTAAAACCGGAAGCCTTAAAAACAATCAAACTTAAAACATTTACATAACAAGCTTGGCAAATAGAATTCCAATAATACAGAAATAAAAACTCATTGTTCTATAAAAAAGTTCACAAGTTTCATTGAAAAATTTATAGAATTTAAAAAAGAATAGTTTACACTTCCTTATTTATTACATAGTACAGTATGTTATACAAATAAAATTATTTTATATAATAGCTTCATTAACATAACGCATTATGCAGTTAGCATCTTCATATTAGACTTTTAATCGCATATTTTTTTTCATCTATGTTAAAGATCACATTTAACAAAATTTGATTGTATTTATCTTAGTCATAAGTTAAACTTATGTAATACTTATAAACTATAAGTTTTATATGTAATTATTATACAGAAATATTATTTATTTAAAACTTATATTCATAATATTAATCTATTTAATATACATATTTAATAATTTGTCAGCCAAAGAAAATTATACAATATACAAAAATTACATTTCAGAGCTTACAAATCTGAATAATAATATGCATAGTATGAAAGGAAAATATAAGCCAAACAGGAAATAAAAAATATGCAGTTCTTTACAGCTAATCAACTACTTGTACAAGAAATAGTAATAATTTACACAAAATTTAAAGAAGCACCTGACAAATTTAGAATAATTGTCCATTATGATATTAACATAGCTTTGTGTTTATACCTGGAGATAGTGGAGGTGCAGCAGTTGCAAAATTTACACTTGTTGATAGGGACTCTGTTGATGGAAGTGTAGAGAATGTTGCAGATTGAACTTGAACACTGCTTCGTCGAGGTTGTGGATCCACTAGTTCTATATATTTAGTTTTGTTCACAATTACAATTACTATTTATCAATATTTTTACAACTGTTTCATGTAAATATGTATTTTTCAGGCTTATATAAATATCTATTTTTCAAAATCACAAACTCTAAAAATTTTTGAACTATAAGCTACTTAACAATAAAGATACTAAGATTAAATTACACCATATCACATTCTAAAGTATAAATCCATTTCAGCAACACTAGTTATGAACTGCTAATAACATTAATTTTTAAAGACAGAATTTGCAGTAAACTTAATTATATAAAATGTAGCTCCAAATTTTAATTAAATTTATTAAATTGCAAAAGCAAAGGAACTTTAGTACTAAATAAAATGTATACATCTATTACAACATGCAAAGGTCCATAAATGCACCAGAAAAGGTTACATGCACAAGTTACACATTGTTGTCACAATGTATATTATGTTATATATGTTCTAAAAATTGAGAAATATGTCTCTAAATAAAAATACTGTTTACGTACTATTGAAAACCATAAGACAAGAATAATAATAAATTTTTAACACTAACACATGCATCTATTATACTACACTGAGTAACATAAAATTGGTTCGTGCATCAGAAGTATTGAAGACATGAAGAACATTATTTTCTAGCTTACATATAATATTCCTTATATAAACTTATGAATAAATGTTCATGTTATATAATATACTATGACATACTAAAAAGTGAAAAATGTGCTAACAGCATGAATGTATTATGTTAATCTGATACATTCAATAGCATGGCGTTTTAATAGTTCTAATAACACAAGTTATCCTTTTGTTTAATGTGATAATGTTAAAGGAGGTCATATTTAAACAATAAGTGAAGTTAATTTGTGTATTGTAAATTCTATTTATAGTTTATTTGATAACATAAAGTGATGATGCAATAAGTTATTGGAAATGAGAGAATGCTAATAATATGTGTAATCTGAAAATAGAATATTATACATATGTGTATACACATATCTACTAATTTATCTTTATGATTCTAATACTGAGGCTTGCTACTATATGCACACAATATATATTAATAAGCCTACCTAGCTTACCTGGTAATCTACCATATCCACGGTCACTAAAACCTTTAAATGATAATTGTTATATTCATTTCAAATAATACTCAATAAATTATTAAAATAATATCCTTAGCCACTAAAATTATATAGACAATATAGCCACTAATATAGATATACATACATAATTTCAAAACTTACTTCTTGAAAAAATATAACAAATTACAAATATATGTTAGTAATAAAAAAAAAGAGTATAATATAGTAAAAATAGTATATGTATATGTATCAAGACAAAACTATTCATTTAAATCACTAAAAACTTATCATTACCTAAATTATAATTTAAAAAAGTTGTTCTATAGTTCGTATTTCTTTGCTATAAATATGTAATTCCCACATACATAATATATAATCATATATACAAGTAAAGCGATATTTATATTCATCAATTATCCATCCATAACTTTTCCTTTCATGGTACATTTGCTCTTAAGAGTATAAAAATGACTTTTAAAATATCTTTTCACAATATAAATGTTATAATATTTATATGATACTTACGGTTACTAAATAATCCGCTTACATTCGGCGGTGTCATGGTCTTAAAGCAATCAGATGTACTTCCAACAGACATAGAGTGGGTTTCTGATTGTGATGTTTGATGCTCACCTCCAGGTACCACAATTGGTTGGGAAATCATGATGGAACTATTACATTAAAAACATACATAATCTTACTATATAATTTTACATTGGAGTTTAATATAAAAATATTCAAATATATAACAACAATAACAATAACAAAAGCAAAAAATAAAAGTGAATATTGCAAAATGAAAAATGATTATAGATACACCAACTATTATCAAGTAATTATCAAGATTAAAAGAATGGTACTGATCGTAATAATGGACACAGTAGATAATGTATGTCATTATAAAATGCTATGTAATGATAATTAAATAACTATGCAACTTTACGTGATGCATTTCTTTGCAAAATAAGCACTATAACGAATAGCAATTACTCCAACAAGAATAACAAAGCAAAAATTCTGAGTAATATGCCTGAAATGCGTTAGATATCCCATTCATTATATCATTATACATCTAAAGTTATAGAAATATTACTATTAAAATAAATTATTTACAAAATGAATATCTGAAAAAGGTATTAGATAAAGTAATCATAACTTACCTGATTTCGGACAATTGTTTGTCCAGTCAATACTTATATATGTTATAACAGATAATGATTAATTACACTTATAGGAAGTGTATTAAAATGTAAACGGCGACGACATGAATATTACATATTCACCATTATACAGAATTAAAATTTCAATTACGATTTGAAAATTAACTGATTTTTTTAGTGATTAGGTAGAAACATTCGAAGCAAAGAAAAGGGAATATACATACACCGACGAGTGAAGTACGACGGCGCGAGCGCAAAGTCCGATGTTCCATTGATCACTTGCTGTTATAGCTTAACTATAAACATATGGGCCTACTAAGTTATTCAGAATGAAGATGTACGACGCATAAAACGTCGCTATTATATTCCTTATTATTGATGCAGATTCGATAAAGCGTAAACATTTTAACGAACGAAAATTGCTCCCAGGAACGACACACACGATCTATAATTACTCAGCATTGGAACATTTATAAAAAACTTTTACGAATATATTATATGTGTTATATAAAACATTTTAAAATTTCATTTGCGCTATACAGAGTGTAGATGACTATCATGATTATATTTATAAAATTTGAGACAAATCTGAAAATGTACAATGACTACAAAAAGTATTTGCCTTTATTATTTCCCAATAAAGCATCTTTTTACCAGGTCCTATATTTCATTTTCATAGTATTAAATTTTCATGGTCATATAAAAATACTATTGAATGATATGAAATTTAATATCGTGGAACTTAATTAATTAGTATGTAAAGCTATAATAAATACAGTGATGTACAAATATTTTCTGCAGCATCTGAATAGGTATAGAAATTATAATAAGTATATTTAGTATAAGTATATATTTCACAAAGATCACAAAAATATTTAAATAGTTAATAAACCCAAATATTCAGTACGATCACTTTTAACACTCGTTCCATGCTATAATTTTAGTCTTTTACTAAATATACATATGTCTGCAATAAATATCTCGTATAGCTTCTATATACATTTTCAGATTAGTTCCAAATCTGATTAATATAATCAGGATAGTCGTATTTCATTACAGTGCTAATATTTCAAAATATTTTGTATAACATATATAATATAAACTTTAAATTTTTCTATAGTAAGTGTTCAAGTACTTTCATGAACCACTCTATCCGTAGAGTAACGAAACAATTAAGTACGTTAATACGATCTCCAATTGAATTCATTATTCAATCAATAAAATCATTATTCAATGAATGAAATGTATAATAGGACTAAAGAATCACACGAAAATCATATGATAAATATTTTCTTGTCGTGTATAATATAAATCAATAAAATTTTAAAAATAATGCTTTTATGGATAGAAATTGTGAATAGTTTGCAATAAATATATACATACACGTATCATCGATATCGTCCAAAAAAGCATAGTGAAAGAAACATCTTAAATGCTCGGTGTTGTGAATAGATTGATTGTGTCAATTGTTTGTCAGAAACTCATATGAAGAATATTTTTGCAAATTATTTACCGGAATTTATTGATGCCCATGCGTATCTTCACATATTACGTTGCACAAGTAAAAATGTGTAATATAGAAACTGATTTTATATAAAATATGATATAATTGTGTAAGGTGTGAGATATAAATGAAATATTTAAAGAATGGATTTAAATCTAATTCGTTCTCAGAACAACACTAAGCGTAATCTAAAAGAAACGCTACCTATATATTCTTTTACATTAAACAAACCGGACAGTGGCTATCATTACGTCATATAACTGAGTCATAATAAATAAGAACCTTTTATCCGTATCTATAATTTAATAAATTGAATGAATTATTTCGATCAGAGATATTTCTTGAGTACCTTACTTTATTTATATTCAATTCTTTGTACGTAATCATTATATTATCTATATTTATTATATTTCATTATATTTATTAGTATTGTTTTTATATGTCACTTTATACATATTATTAATATATATTATCATTATATTATTTATTTTAATTATTTATAATAAAGGTAATGTTGTTGGAAGTTAAATGTAATAAAAGATAAAATAGTTTTTTACATTTTGTTTAACATTAAAACTACCAATGATTAAGATATAAAACTTGTACCAAAGGAATCAAAATGAAAGGTGCATGAAAAAATATACAATGCAAGAGAAATAAGCTTCTACCCATATCTTTTATTAAAAAATCATTCAAATACCTAAAAGTGCATTAATACAAACTAATAAAATTTCTATGAAAAATTACAAATTTTGAACATTCGAGTAGTTCTAGTTTTAGTATGTATCTCTATCTCTATCCAAAGAACCGAGTAAGCAAAATTAAATAAAATTACTAGGAAAAATAAGATCGGGGATTCACGATTCTGAGGTATAAAATAGAAAACTAGTTTTGCGAACATAACCTCTTATATGAGAAAACCACAGGAAGATACAATATTAATATAAATCACGGATGATATAAATTAAGCAAATATATCTATTTCACTTAAACAAATGTATCAAACAGCTCAATCTAAACATTTTCTGCAGTAATATAGTTTATATCATAATTCGTTAGCAATTAAAAACCAATACGTATAGTCCATCCATAATCTCTTCGTGATTGCTGCGGTTACAATCACGTTTTGTTTACGTTTACTGTCTTGTCTAGTTGGATCATGAACATAGGAATATGTTCATGCGCTAGACAGACTATAATGTAGTATAACGTGACTGGTTATGTTTATTTTTTCTGACTCGATTAACTGACAGACCATGATCATATAAACAAGTATCGACACTTGTTAGGGGAAACCGTCTGAAAATTGAGTTGTGAAAGATCAAAATGGAAGACAACGAAGTTCTCGTTCTGCGAACAGACACAAATGAGTAGTGTTTTTATCTCTGTATGAAACATACATAGCATGTCAGGCATGCGCAAAACGGAAACCTTCTTTTCTTCCATGTTGATTTTTCACGATTCAATTTCCAGTTTTCTCTTGGCCTCGGCAGGCTTTGGTATTTGAGTAGACGTCGAGACCTGTTTATATGATCGTGAAACGGAACACTTGAAGTACAGATCATAGTCATTTGTGAATTGGACAGAATACAGTTTCGATTTATTTATAACATATTCTAGAAAGACTTATTATAAGTTATAATACTTTAATTTTGAAGGAATATGAGTCGTCATCCAAATACAGATTATAAAAAAAGTAGTGAGACTCAAGTAGAATTGGAAAGTCAATTTATTTTGCGTTTACCACCGGTGAGTTCATTTTAATATTTAATCTCAGTCATTTAAAATAGTAAAGCGAATAATATGAAATTTTGTATAACTATAACAAATGATTTAATTTTTTTAAGGAACCGGCGCGAGTTTTACGAGAAACACTACGAAATGGATTGTCTTTAAAAGATAGATTAAGTATAAAACTGGAAAATGATATGCGTTATGGTGAGGCTAGATTCGATCATTGGCTTCTTCATGGAAAGGTGAAATCGCAATAAGTTTTCTTTTATTTATATGTAAATATAATAATACGAAAAGGTAATAAAGGAAAGGAATATTCTAACTCTAGGTTGTTGACTTACCAACGATTGTAGAATCTTTAAAAACTATTGATAACAAGAGTTTCTATAAAACTGCTGATATATGTCAGGTAAAGTTATTTGTAATCAGTTTTATATTGTTCATGTATATAACTTTTATTTCTATCATAATTCGTTATATTTTAAT
Source organism: Bombus pascuorum (assembly GCF_905332965.1). Classification (NCBI taxonomy): domain Eukaryota; kingdom Metazoa; phylum Arthropoda; class Insecta; order Hymenoptera; family Apidae; genus Bombus; species Bombus pascuorum. The sequence goes on from NC_083490.1 coordinate 8,770,266, forward strand.
GTTCATAGATGTTAATTTGCAAAGAAGAAGATGATCACACTACCACAGATGAGGAGTCTCCAGTTAGGCAAAAGAAAAAAGATCCTAATAAAGTAGATAAAAAATTTCTGTGGCCACATGGTATAACTCCACCTACTAAAAATGTAAGACGTAGAAGATTTAGAAAAACCTTGAAGAAGAAATATGTGGAAGCTCCAGAAATTGAGAAAGAAGTTAAACGTTTGTTGAGAGTGGATAATGATGCAGTTAATGTTAAGTGGGAGGTGATATGTGAAGATGAAGATCAATCAAAACCAAGCAAAGTCTCGTCATCTGGTACAGTGAAAACTAAGAGAGAAAGTATCAATGGCAATACATCTCAAAGTTTTGATGTTGGTAAGTTGGTAAGATATAAGCAGAAATACAAAAATTATGATGTAAGATAAATAAAATATTATTGTTTATATTGTATAGCGGAACATGACATATTTGGCGAACCTGTAAGTGATAGTGAGGAAGATGATGAGGAAGCAAATATAAATGTAATGGAATTGGATGAGAATAGTCGACTTTCTGCAGACAGTAGAGTATCAGACTCTAATTCTATGCAAGCTGCATATTCAGAGAGGCCTAGCAATATTGAATCAAATAACAGACTTTGCACAGTATTCAGCAAAGAAATGTTCCAAAGTGACAATAATATGGAAGCAGACGTAGAAAAAACAGAGGATACATCTCTATCAAAAGTACCTAAAGTTGAACAATTCCATTCAGAATATATCATTTCAGATAACTTTTCAGAATTACCTTGTGTTTCTGCATTAAAAGGTATTGTTATATTTACGTATGTAATAAATTCGTATTACAAATGTGTATATGAACAAACAATTCGTGTTTAAATGTTGTAGATTCGCTGCAAACGCGTCTGGCGACTTTACACGCGGAATTAGCTGAACTGCGTCAAAGAAGACAACAACAAGAGCTTGCAATAGCCAACATTGAAAACGTTAAATTGAGGCAAAGACTTCAAGAAATATTGGATAATTTATTAACGCAAGAAATGCAAAAGGTTCAAGAGGTGCGTATTACTATCATTCAATTAATTTAATAATTATTTAATAATATTGAATAGTAATTATGTTGTGGTATTTTTAATGTATTATTTTTATATTATATATTATATAATTATTATATTTCAGATTCAAGACTTAGAGTAAGGATAATGTTGATGTACATATAATTAGAATAAATTAAATATTATAATCAAAATATCTATTTACATTTGTGAAGTTCCTTGCAATAAGAGGCCAAATCTATCTATTGTATTTTGTTACTTTCCATTTCCTTTTAATTAATAAAAGTATAATATATGTATATACACAATGTGTAATTATTTGTATATAATTATACTTTTTTTTATTTTACACGTCTTTAACATGTATATAAAATGTATACAAAATATAGAATGTTAAATAAAATACAAATTGTTTTCATTGTTTTCTATAAATAACCAAATATGCATATCGTGTGTAAGATGAAATTATAATATAATGTTTAAAATATAATATTTAGAAGATATAATTTATTTAAAATTCTCGAAAGTTATTTATTATGCAACATGCAGTTATTCGATACAGACAACCAATTGTTAAATTCCAACTCACTGTACGACACACAACCATAAAATGCACCAATGAAAGTTCAGCTTGGATATTCGTCAGTATTCGACTGAGACATTAGATATACAAGACGAGTGTAATGGCTGACGCGTATTGGATGTAAATACATGCACGTCCTTATATTTTATACAGTGTTAAATACTACTGTATTGCGAAGATTATTTGCATTATACTCATTTTGCTAAAGCGACTAAGGTATGTAAGGGTTTTATCATTTTTTCCTTCACGATTGTTGTTTGTTTGATGTACTTTTTTTGTCTTCATTTGACGCTAATATTAATGGACTACGAGCAAGCTGTTGAACTGTCAGTTGTTAAACAATTATTATTTTGTCCGATAATTATTTGATCATTGTACGTTAAATTTTTTGGATCATATTCCATTCGTACTCTTTCTTTAATTTGTGCTATTCTCTGTAAAAATTATTCTATACATCGAACATAAATATTCTTCTACATATTCATTTAATCTATCATTTTTAATATTACATTTTTCAAGATGTACCTAATTTTAATATTTGTGTAAAATCTATTCGACAATCTAAAATTCTGGAAAAAAAAAAAAAATGACAGAAAGAGGTTTGATAAACATACACATAAAAACAACAGAGGCACATTCCACGTGTCACTTGTATAAATAAAATCACACGCTGAAATGCGCCGAGTTCCATACAATGTTTTGTCAACATATGCAAGAAATTTGAGTTAGAAATTTTAATAACCATAACCACCATAATATTACCCACTAAATCTTGTAACAATTATTTTACTTTGAACATTTTCTATATTTTTGCATATTATGTGCATTTTGTACATTTTAGCATCTTTAAATTTACAATAAGTACATACAAATCCGCAATCTAGTTATTAATAAAATAAACCAAGTTTTTCCTCTCTTGAAATTTTTCTTAATATATTAATCGTTTTTCCATTTGTCGATAATAAGAGAATAAGATTGTGACATCAAAATTCGAAAATATAAATAAATGGATAAATGCATGTAAAATGCATGTAAAATGCCTTAAAATAAATTTCGCAGAAATGTACTGAGTACGAACATAAATTCGTTTTATTTTTATATTTATTATAAGAACGGAGAAAACGGCGCTATAATATGTAATAATCTAATATTAATCTAATATTACTTGTAAACTGTAGCATTATCATGGAACGAAATTACATTGAATAATTCCACCTTATAAGTGACATAGTATAACATACGATTTCACGCGCGCAATTCAGAGTATTTCCTTTCGTTTCTGATAATCGCCATCTAAATGAGTTCATTTACAATGGTTATTCAGATATATATACATATATTACGATATAAACACAATGCAAAACACAAAAACTAAATATTTATGTTACATAGAATAGATATAGAATGGCTCATGAAAGTGTCTGAATATTTACCATAGAAAATTTTTGTGGTACCTATACTGTGTATAAAACATTTTGAGAATTTATTGGCCGTTTAATAAAATACGACAATCATAATTATGTTGGTAAATTTTGAAACCAATAGGAAAATATATATAGAAGTTACAAAATATATATATAGTATTTACTGCAAATATATATTTAGTACAAAATTAATATACAGCATGAATAGCCAACATACATTGTATATATTATATTATAATACACAGACAGAACATATTATAATATATATTAAAGATAGTCTCACTGAATATGTGGATTTCTCTGTGAAATATATACTTGCAATAAATATGTATCTTGTAGCGTCTGTATACATTTTTAGATTTGTTAGAAACTTTCCCATTATAATTATGATAGTGAGTTTCGTAATATACGTATTGTCTTATTAACTGGCCTGTTATTTTGTTAATTGACGGCCATTATCACTACCATTCCTTAAGTTTCAGCTCTTTATATTTCTATGGTTCCAGTTTTGTAAGTAGTGTTTTTTTTTTGTTTTATTAATTGATCATAGGTCGAAATCTGATTTAGTCAGTTATCAGGGTAGATATTTATATCTCTAACACTCAGAATATCTCTCCTTTCCATTAAGTGGAAGTAAAGTGCGAATACTTTACATGTTTCTGTAGGATAATACACCCGATAATTATCGCCACTACGCAACTTATTGCCACAATACTTATCCCCACGCAATAAGTTACTAGTATTGTAATTATGCAGTTTAGTGACTTTGAATATTTATTATTTTTTTTACAAAATAAGAACAAATTTTAGAAATTTAATGTCTTTATAATGTTAAAATGTTCAAAATCTACCAAAGAAGTTAGTTTAAATTTATTTATATATGTTTTATAAAAAGAAAGTATTTTCATCGTTTAAAAGATTATTGACTTATACTTATTATAGCTTAACCCAATCTACATGGAGTAAGTCTTGAGTGTATTCTTACAGGATGGTGTTGTTAACTTCATATTTTACTTGCATTTTATGAAGAAAAGAAATACTTTGGACATTAAAAATTCATCTTCCCCGATAATTGATCAGATTAGATCTCAATCTACCGTAAATCAAATAAAACACTGCTTATAAGGCTGGAACTTGCAAGGAGTGGTGAGAATGGCAATGGTCAGTTACATATGTATATTGCGAACTCATTATTCGAATGATAAAGTATATTGTACACACGGTGCTTTAGAATAGTTATTATAACCGCATAATATGATTATACAGCCTAATTATTAATATGGATTATAATAACGTGTAATTCTAGACTTGAAGTATAATACACGGATAACTAATCCTTGCTTTGATTTGAAGCATAGATACTGCGATGGCTGACAAGGGATTTGATCAGTGCAAATACATGTGGAGCGAATTTGCTATGCAACGTCTGCTTTTGATCGTAAGTGGCCTTATTGACTGTAATTTTCGTTATTACTTTTAATTTAATTATTTTTAATTCTTACGTCTTTTGGGTCATCGCCGATCCAAACATGTTTTTCTATTGTTAAAAAATTTCTTAAATTTTAAGAAGACATAAACGATCATTATTAATATAGTTTTACATAAAAATTTTTCTTAACATATCAAAAATATGTTTGATCGTCAAAACAAAATGATGTAAAGACTAAAACATAAAAATTCCAAGATTGTACAGTAAAAAAAAGTATTACATATGTCTATAAATTTTTTAAACTATATACAAGAAAAATTATATCATTATCGTTTGCTTTTATTATTACGATGTGTTTTGTAACATTTTTATCTGACTTACTTACAACAATCAGTAAATTCGCAATATAAATAAATGCAAAGTTGGTTAAAGTAAGGTATTTTTCATGTACGTAATAGCGAATAAATTATTTTTGTTCGGTTTGTAAGAATTTGTCGCTATAAGCGATTTTACTTGTTTTACTGATTATTTCGCAAACGTTACCTAACATAAATAAATATGAACAAGTAGGTAAAAACCTAGTAAAAATAGCATATAAAATGGATATTTTCCAAACAACTAAAAAATATTTCTCTAGTCATGTTTATAGACCTTCATCAATATTTTTTCATTTCAGTTGCGACAAAATCAAAATTATTGCACGGATAATGAATGTTTTAGTATGTCGCGATGTAAGTATTTTTTCTATATTTTACTAGTGAAGTTAATGTAAATTTTGTGAATCGACATAATTCATAATCTTCGTCATTTATTTTCCAGTGCCAGGACCACGCGATACTTCGTCGTCCTCAAACTTTTTCATTATCACTTTGCTAATTATTGGATTCGCTGTTCTTATGTATGTTTTTAGACCAAACTCTCTTCGTCAATTAACCAATAACACAGCTAAAGATCGAGATAACGAACGCGTAAGTGTCACATTACTTGCAGTATAGTTAATTCTATTTTTATCTTACTTTAGATTTTTATCGTAATATTCATACAACTTTTTTTTAGGATTCAAACGGCGACCCTCCCGTACCTCCACCGACAGCGCAATAAGAAATGCAATATGACAAACACTGGATTTTCATAGTAGAATCTGCCAAACTTATGATAACAGGAGAACTGGAGAAAGAATAATTAATTCATTCATTCGATTTATAAAATATAACTAGTATATATTTAATCTAACCAAATAAGAACTATAACTTCCTTTCACAGGTTTGAGAATGATTATATTTATACACTTTAACGAGTATACACATACCCATTTTAATTTCTACAGTTTTACTTATTAATATCTATCACGTGTCAGGGGACCTGTGCAAAAGAAAAAAATATAATTTAACGAGATTATTTTCGTTAAATATAATACGTAACCGAATCTCCGATGTTGTGTCACAGGCTGTTGGAAATAGTCTTTTACGAATATGTGACAGTTTTAACATTGAAATTATAATTTTTAAACTGGAATAATAAGAAGTTTTTCGTCATGTTGTTACTATGATTGCACATATTGTATATCATAGGGAAAAAATCGTTAAAAATGTATTTTGATATTCGTTATTGTAAATAGCCTGAGTACCTGTAATTCGATAAAGGTATTGTATTCTAGTATTTATATTAAATTCGATAAAGTTTCGTAGGAGATGTAATTGAATTTTGTAGATTAAAATTTGTTGATGAATTAAAAAACTATGTAACGACGAATTAAAATATATTGCCGTTTATTTATGCTTTTTATGTTAGTTTTGAGGGATTGTAAGGATAGAGGCGTACAATATATATTAAAAACAATACAATGAATTGAGGCAATCTTTTTCCTTTTATAATAGGATTGGAAAACTAAATATAATAGTATTACAGTTTCATGTTGTTCAGTACAAAAATTAAACATTGGAAACAGTATCCCAATAGTTTTTGTTGAATTACATTATTTGTGCTATTCTGTATGATCTATTATGTTGGAGCCCTATTTGAATCCTAATGGTTTTACCATACACAAAATGATTTAAAAATAAAATTTAATGTAATCCATGCTTGCATAGTGAATGTGAAAAATGAAATATTTCTTTTTTAATTGTTGTACATTCCTTCGTCTTATTTGTAACAATAAACATGCATTGTATTTTATATATGTTTTCATTGTTTACTTTATTTTGTAACAAAGGAACAGATTAAGATGTCATAACAATGTGGAATATTAGTAAGGTTTTAATGTTTTGTTTCTTGAAAAACACAGTATTATTATTTTCCAACTGAATAACAATATATATTTCCATTTGCTTAAGATTAGTAATTTATATCGTTTGAAGAAAATGTGTATTGTAATTATATAATATTTCTCCATGTGCGAGACTGAATTATCACAAAAAATTATTATAAATATACGTGTATTTCACAAAAAAGATAAAATATGTGTAATGGTAAGTAATCTTATGGAATTTATACACTATTTTCTAACTACATATTTATGAATATTTAATGTACGTATATTAAATGCTACAATACGTGCTATTTCTTTAAGAAAATATTTATTACGTGCATCATAGCATTCTACACCACTGGATCAGTGAAGATCTACAAAAAAAGTAGCTGTAAAATTAACCTGGACCTTCAAATTCAGTGTCATTTTTTAATTGCATTATATTCTATATTTCTATTCTATACTATATCGCGAGGATCGAAAGTCTCAAAGGAACTATGGGTCGCACTCGATCGTTCTCTTGAAAAAAAGATGTTAATTAACTTTAGAAGTCACCTTATTTGTAATTATCTGATATACGCGATATATATCTGATATATAGCTGTCGATTTTGTAAAGCGTCTGAGATAACGCAGGCCGATAAGAAAAAGACATTGCTTGGAGAGGGAATCATACTACCTTACTATATCGTGACATCGATTCTAAGCAATACATGATCGCAGCGAAGGTCACTGTTGCGTTGCAAATATTCGTAAACCGTCTCTGGTTCATACTTTCCACTGTTGCTTCTTTTTGTCATAGATTAATCTGTAATTTTAATGTAATAGATTAAAAATTCTAATGTAATACATTAAAAGATTAATGCATCTGACTTCAAAATATAAGTACATTACAAATAATGTGAATTCGAAAATTTATGAAACTTTAACATTTTTTTCCAAGAGGACTGTGAAGGTGATTTACGATCCATAGTTTCTTTGAGTCTGCACTCGACGGCCTTTTCGGTCGTAGCAGCAACTCGAGGTGATTTTGCGCGTATATGACGAGTGTCTTGTAGGTAATATAAAATGATTTTATACAAAAATTAACTTAAAAAAACATATTTTAATAATCTATATATATTTACATCTTTGAACATGTCATTTTCTGTATTTTTTTTTACGATAATTTATAAAACATGTGCCAAGATGCATCCTTGGCTTGTCGGGAGAAGTATCGCAATAATAAGTTGTTTCGTGTCTTTCTCCTGCTTTGTATCGGTAAGAACACACCTTACAAACCTTTTTTAAAATTACATGAAGCTCTCCATTTAACCGAATTTCATCACACTTAGCAGTCAACGTCGAAGCTCGATCTCACGGTTGTCGAATATCTCCTCTCAACTGGTCTACTAAAGTTTTTATAAATCGCAAATGGTTCAGTGGCCTTTCGTTCTTTTGCTTTTTTATAGAATATATGAATTAATTAAAGAAATTTCCAAATCCATTTTTTTAGAGCTTCTAAATTTACAAAACTATAATACTTCTGGCATGATCGTCGAATGTGAACTAACGTCGGAGACGTTGCCAGAACCATAGTTTTGGAAGAATTTGAGCACAAGTATTTCATCTCCATCTTAAAGTGTAACACTTCACACTTCATAACAAACAATATAAAGAGCTAAGGAATCTATTTACGAACCAATACTGCGTTCTCATCAATTGGAGAGGTCGAAATCTAGCATAAACAGGGACTGTCGCCTCTTATTCTCCTTTCGAGTTGTTACATGGAACGCTATAACGACTAAGAATCGCCTCTCAAGTGCAAAGGGTTAATCCTTATAACGAGTAAAATACGATGCAGTAAAACTTTTAACCTTGAAATTCAAGATCAAAGTCAATATTGCCGCCACTTTTTTCGTAATCTTCACCGAGCTAGAGTTTCACAATAGAATAACCCTACGATGCTCGTGACAAATTATTTTCAGACACCGTGTACATCGAGAATATAAGAGATTAGTTTTAAAAATTATAGTTTTAGTAATATTTTTCAATTTTTGTTTTTAAATCAAATTCTGTTCTCACGTCATTTACATTTTGTACTATGCAAATATGCTAGAAATAATCGAATTTTTTAGAGAGGAAAATAAATGTCATACACTTTAAACATAGCATTGACTTGCCTCTGTTAGTATTTTGTTATTATTATTACAAAACATAAGACATTCCTTTCTTTATTTACATATGTACACAGTATCTTTTAGAATTGGTAAACTTTTTGCTATTATTAATCTTCTAATTAGAAAACATGAATGAAAATTTCCATATAAAAATAGCAAAAATAAATTCTTTAATTAACAATAATTTAAATTTTAATTCTATGTTTATAGAACCTGTGGCATGTAAAACATGCAACAGATATTGATAAGTAAAGAAAATTAATTATTCAATTATTTATTAACACGTTTATTACCACCATGATATATATGTGTGTGCATATGTATGTACGTATGTATGATGTATATACTATTCTGAGAGACCACTGTGACAGATATGATTTTTTATTTTCAAATCACATAAATAAGTAAAGTGTATAAATTCTGAATATTATAGCTAAAAACTAGTATCACGTCTGTGTCATACCATATAATGTTTGCTTTGTCTATTTAGTTTAGTATATTGTGTATGTGCAAAAATGGAAATGTGTGGCATAGTGTGTAAGACTAGTAAAGCTAAAGGATGATAGATGTTTCACATTCCGCGTGCTAGTAAACATGTTAAAGAAAATAATTATTTATAAACAGTCACGACAACTGAACAAATGTTTTAAATGCATATATTGAATTTGTACATTTTCATAAATGGATAAAAATATTTACCAATTTTAAAACGAACTGGACATGTAGAAGAAATGTGCAATGTATGGTGATAAGTATAATTCACAAGAAAATAAAGTTTAAAATGTTTTTTGATGAATATGAAATAGTTTATGTTCAGTCACAATGTATCACGCGAGAAAATGCCACTAATTAATAGAAAAATAGTATGTATTTGTACTTTTTATAAGTGAGACGTTATGAAATTTTGTTTAAAATTATAAGCTTTTTCTTTTTCCAGACATAAGTAGAAAGTAGAAAGTGAAAAATTTTAATGCACCTTCTATAATGATTAAAGGGCAATGAAACTTTGAATTTGTTCATTATTGTGAATTAAAAGGGGAAATCGAAAATTACGTAAAATATGTTAGATATATTTTGTGTTCCGAAAGATAAGTATAACAGTAAAGAATAAACCTATTATTTGTACATTTCCTAACATAAGATTTATGCTAAAAAAAGCCATATATTTTAGATTAACTACAGATAAAAATATATGTCATTCTTTAATTAGAAATATAACATATCAAATGAAATTTATATCTCTGCTCCTTTGCAAAAAATGGAATTATTGCTCATTTATAAAATATGATAATTTTTTCAATCATGAATTGCAATGAGATATAATTATTCTTGATGAAGCTTTGCTAATGTATGTCTTACTTTCTGCAAAACCCCAGTCATTTGTTCATACTTACCTGTTGAATCAGGTAAGTTCTCAAAATTAATTAAATTGCAAATATTTTTTGAAAATTTTTCAGATGGTGGCAATTTGTTATACGGAGACGTACTCTGTAATACAGGTGTACCAAAATCAATAGACTTCACACTTCCATGACTTGTATTAATTCCATTTTGACGGATACGATTTGATTCTGGAGTAATCTCATTACTAGGTGGTGGCATATCAGATTTTGATACTGAATTCGAAGAATTGCTTTTTGATGAAACATCTGAGTTTGATTTCTGAAGTTCTACAAGTAGTTGCTTTTTTATGTTCTCCAATTCGTATAACGACGGAGAATTCGCTCGTAAAGAAGTCGATGCAGTGTCTTCCTGAAATGTTTTATACACAAATTTTTATCTCATCTTTTAATACACGCTACGAAAATATTTTACCCTTCTACCTTATCCTTCTACAATTAATACTGAATGAAATGCTAAATGTATGTAATATCTTTTATACGTACTAATGTTTTAGAAAATTGTAACTCTTGAGAATGATAATCTGAATCCTCAGATATTGATGTTGGTTGTAATAATAGTGGTTCTGATGGATTTGCAGACGATTCTGGTGGTAATAGAGGTTCTGGTGGTAATAGCGGTTCTGGTGGTTTTACAGGGGAGTCCGGTGGCAATGGTGGTACAAACAGCCCATTAGTAGGTACACACTCTACCGCACTATCTACTTAATAGAAAATAAAAATGTTTTTATAACATATGCATTTAATTAGTAGAATACGTGAATTTTGAAAGAATTGTTGCGTGTGAATATAGAGTTTCTGTACCTTCTACATCCTCAATTTCCATTTCAGTAGGTTCTAGAATTGGACTGTCTTCTGATGTATTCCTAAAAACTTTGAGTTTTTTTCTCTTATATCCATCGTCTGCCGTTCTTCCTTTTAAGTTTGACAACATTCTTTGTTTACTATGAATAGTCAACATTGTTGATACGGAATATTTCCCATCCTCCTATTGTTCATAATAAATGTTTAGCAAGTTTAATTTTGTAAAAATCTATTACTTTTATAAAATTTACTGTTGCTTACATCTCGAGTACCAGGTGGAGCTGGTACATTGAAACCAGGAAAGTCATATATTTTTTTTACATCATATTGATCTCTGTCTCTTTCTTCAACGATATGTCCTAGTTCATCATTAGGATCTTCTTCTGCAATGCCATCAGAATTGAATAGGGACAAACCAGAATGTTGCAAACGTGCCTCTTCTAACCATCCTGGAGGATAACCAAGCTTCCTCATTCTAGGAAAATTATTTTATATACAAAAATTAAGATTAATAAACATCAGACAATCCATATTTGTAATCTGTTTACATTTAACAAATTAAATACTTTTCTTAATTTTATTCTATTACCTATGATTTTTTAAAAATTATAACATGAAATTTAATTAATTACCTATATATATGTCTAGGTAATTCATTACTTCTGAGACCTAGTGCATGACGTAAATTGTTACTTAATTGACCAGGGATTATATGATCAAATCTATGATTATTTCCCAAATGATATCTAACACCTTTTGAATTTGCTTTCATATTGAAATTTTTTCGATTTGCGTCTATAGCAGTATAATTTCGTGGTTCTGTACAATCTCGTAAATTATGATTTCCCAAACAATTAAAACATGTAAACCTTTGTGAGTTACCCCCTGGATATTTACTTGATTCGAATTTTGTATCATCAATCACATTATCACATAATATATATTTCTAAAATAATAAATAATAACATTAAAACAATAAAAGTAATTAACAATTTAGCTATTTGGAGTAATCAGTTTTAAATAGTTTTTTCTTATATGTAAATATTGAACAATACAATAAAAAAACAGACCCTACTATAAGATGGAACATCAAAGTCATCTCCAGGTCTTGGCTGTTTATCTACAGTAAATAATGTATCGCATATTATATCCTGACTATCATCACTCCCTGTCGTAATATCGATAGATTGACTTATAGAGTCAGTATCATTATCCCAAACTTCTAACGTTAAACCATTATCATTTTCTTGACATTTAATCTTGGAAGATACTAACTCCTCTAGAAACACTTTTATTCTTTTACTATATTGCCTAAAAAATTCAATAAAGGAAATGGAATTAAAAGTTACTTCGATAAGAAACAATTACATTAAAAACTAGTTACATATTATTATTTTAATGTGTTTACTAAGAGATCTAACTCATTTAGGACCAAAATAATTTATTTTATCATATATAATTAGAATGATTATATTATGTATAATAACAAATTGAAATAAAAAACGACACTGATATATGTATGTTTATTCAGCCATTATTCAGCATATGTCGTTTTAGGTTATATAAACAAATATTAAATTTACCCGTTCTACCCGAAAATTTATAAAGAATAATATATATATATGTACACATGTACACATATTATATATCAATAGCAAATAACAATTTTTTACCATGCAATGTTTTCATCTCGAAACATAACCTTCAAAAGTGGTGTTGATATACTCTCATTATCGCAAGTTTCCATTGTAGATTCATTTTTATTATCCATATAATTATTGGTTACGTTCATCTTATCCGCATTGTTGTCCGGTAATGAATTTTTCTCAATTGAACATTCACTTTGGTCATTGTCAGTAATATTGATAATATCTTGGCTTGAGTCTAAATCAATCACCTCTTCGTCGGTGTCGTTAATGGTAATCGTTGAATTCATGGAAATACTATCGATACTGATACGAAAACATAGAACTATTTTATATTATGGACGTATGATCTTTTGTTGTGAAGCAAGTTTCTCTCCTTCGATCTTCTGTCTCAACGAAAACACGACGCTTCAATCTTATCAAGTTTTCTAAACGCAATAAAACTTAACTGTAGGGGCGCTCTCATTCGTGTGCAGATAAGCATGGAGTAGATTTTCACGTATTTCATTATTCTGTATGACAAATTGTTTTACACGAACAATCTTCTTATTGATAATTATTTGTTATACAATAATTTTAAGCATGACATAAAATCATAAAAGGTATAAGTTTTCCAATGAATTTTAGCGGTCCTATATTAATATCTTTCATCATTACTTAATAGAAAAGAATATTTTGTTCGCACATTTCAAAGTGGTTAATCACTATATATTATTTGAAATTTTTCTTTCATAAAGTATAAAAAATTAATAATAATATATGACATTGATATATTATTTTTACATTTGCAAATTGAATATTTTATTGCATATTTCAATTGTATTCGTATTCGTTTGTTCGATTATAAAGTGATGCTATTGTCTAAATGAATGATCAATTATATTTTAAAATGAAATATTAACCACTTTAACATGATTGTTCAAAAAATTATGTTTCCAAAATTCAAATGAAATCTCTGATAAATGTTACAATGCCTTTTTTAGAACCCATTAAAACTTCATACATTAAGCAGAGAATAGGGAGCTCGAAAAGAAATGGTTTGCGTTATGCCATTTTTAGCCCTCAAAGCAAAGGACTTTTCAAAAGTCATTACATTGGTGAATGGAAGAACGACGTAAGAGAAGGCATAGGTAAAGAAGTGGACAGGTATATTAATTATGATATGAACTAAATATTTTACAATGATCAAAATAAAATTTTTTCAACAATGTAAGTAATTCAGATAATATTGTCAGAAAAAATTACGCAAATACAATATTGTATTTTGCAACAATTAAATGTTATGGTATAATATATTTCAATCTATTGCGATTTCCAAAATATGTAAAATTTGCGTTACAGTCAATGAGTTAGAATAACTGTTGTAAGTAGTTCTGAATAAGGATAATCATTTGAAATATCTATTTTTATTTGTACAGTGTCCTCTGATATTTTTCACATGTTCGAAAACAATTTCAATTTCGTTTGAAATTTCATAGAGATGGATGGATGTACAATGGTAGTTGGCTCAACGATAAAAAACATGGTTGCGGTATTTTGAGCAAAATTTCAAAAGAAGACCATACTATTCATCGATATTATATTGGCCAATGGGTGGCTGGAAAAAAGCAAGGATTCGGGCATAACTGGTTCGAAGATGGTTCTTACTATGAAGGTGACTTCTGTCGAAATAAACGACATGGTTATGGTCGTATGTGGCATTGTAATGGAGATTATTACGAGGGCGCTTGGAAGGATGATTTTTACCATGGCATGGGATTACTCGTTAAAGGTTTCTTGATTGATGTCATCTGTTCTTTTTACAACCGACCTTAATAATGTTTCGGCTATAAATAACGAATAACTTATCGTTATTTTCCAATACACTAATTAAAAGTGGTAACTTTTACAGAAAATGGTAACAAATATAAGGGTCAGTTTATTAAGGGCAAGAAAGAAGGTTACGGCACATTTTATCACATAATTACCGGTCAAGAGCAGCGTGGTTTCTGGACAAACGATTGGTTCATAAACGGAACCATGTCAGATGCAGATTTTCGACAATCTGCAATTCGTCCAACATCATATCCTATTCCGGAAGTACGTAACGATTATAAGTAAATTATCAACATTATTGTAAAACTTTTATTCATTGATGATAATTTTTATTTGGTTCAAAGCTGAAAGCGATACCGGATATTAGCAATTCTCAAGATACTTCGGAAACTATATATGATAACAAAGAGGCGGAATCCTTTTTCACTGAACCTTTTTGTAAGAGAGCATCGAAGCGTATAATTCCGAATATATGCGTGTCCATAAACACGTGCCCTTGTTTAAATTCCGTTTTATGAACATATATTCTTGCAGTTTAAAATAACACATAATACAAAATGAATCGATGTTATTTGTATAATTTATTCTAGCAAAAGTACTTCAATTTTGCATATATTTCTTTCTATCAACATATGTATACACGTATAAACCGTTTGTTCGCAATAAAAGCTGTGTACAATAATTTAATTGCCGCTTCTTTAGCGACGGCAGTAATTTTGTACAGACAGAGACAATAAGACTGAAAATTATTTTGTCTCCGAGTAAAAAGCTTTTCAAACGTTACTTGAGCACGGGACTTATTATGTGAAAAGAAATAAACGAACAACGTAAAAAGAACTGTGAATAATACCGCACGAGCGGCATGTTTTAGAACAAAGTAATAATAAGTACATTCAATGCGAGCTAGTCACGCATTATCAGATATTGGAAGATATAAACCCCCATTCAAGACTGTTGCTTTTTGAGCCATAGCTAAGGATACGTTATATAATAAATCTTATCGCGTATCATTGCTCTTATAGGTTAAGTCGCTACGCGAGAAGGGGAATGTTTCACGTTTATACATACATATATCCTTTCACCAAAAATTACTTTTCAGTACGTGTACAAATTCATTGCGATATAGTTAAACATAGTAGGTAACAATATATCACTTCGCTCGCTGAAAGAAATAGGTGTTCCCTTTCAAACTTGTCAAATAAAAGAGTTGAGAAATATTATATACAGTCATTTTTGATACTTTCAATACAGTACCAATTCTCATCTTCATAACCCATTCTAATCTATCGTTTGAATTGTTTTAATACGTAATAACATGTATAAGCTAAACAATGCAGCATATGCAGATAATTAGAGATTCATTATCCTCCACTCAGAGAGGTTATCACATTGTAAAAGTAATACAGATCATGGATTGTGCTTTACCGTGTTCAGACTACGTGCGTCACGCCAGTGGTCTGTAGTAAATTCACACCATTTCTACCTTCAACATCGGTTGACTCTATTTGTTCTTTAAGTAACTCCAGTTCTCTTATACCGGACACAGTAACTTCGTATTTGTGGGCCACTAAGCTCCGATAAAAATGTACAGCAAATATGAGGAAGATTATTAGTACTGGTATTAACACGATACAAGCAGACCAGGCGGCCACTTGTGAAAAGTCATAGAACTTCACCCAACAAAGTATAGCAATTTCCAATAAAAATAGTAAAAGTCCTAGAAGAGTAGAAAACGCCCATGCCACTTCGATGTACCAGTGTAGACGTTCGTGTGGAGATTCGTGTACTAAGCTTATGCTATGTAGATTGCACACAGCTTCGATGTTCGGCAAAATACACGTTGATATCATTAAAGCTAACATGTGAACCGCAACCAACAACGTAGTACACACAGCGAAGGCGATTAACATCTCTGAAGGTACTTTCGTATCGGAATTCAACTGTACTTCCACCATAGCTACCTGTAAAGGAAAAAATATTTATTTATTAATATCTATTAATATATATTAAAATGTGTATGAAATATTTAACAGTGAGTTTATAATCTGTGTAATGAAATCAATTGCTCAGAGTTATTTCCTTTATTGTTATATGCAATCGTCCTTTTTAAAATAATTTTACAATATTTTTATACAGAATTGATTCAATTTTAGACTAACTATTTATATATAAATTAAAAAATAAATATTAACTTTACTGTACCCCTAAGTTTTAAGAAATTCTATTAATACTAAATAATATTGCGGGATATATCTCTTCTTGTTCCTGAACTCATTTTTAACAAATTATAATCTACGTTACTCTTATTAATAATCCTCCCTTGACTGTTCCCTTTGTTCCCTTTACTATTGTACTGTTATTATCGTAATGTGAATTGATTAAGTCTGTTATTTTTAATAATGGAGAACAAAAAGTTAAAACCTGAAAAAAAGTATTGTTCTAAAGTTTTGACGATTTAGAGGTATTTCAGATTACCGAAAAAAAGATTTATTAAAATATCCAGTTATGTACCATGGCAAAGCCGGAAAGTAGAGCAGACGTCTTGCTCGACGCTTTAAGTTTCGCTCGACTGAGCTGCAGTTTTCTCCAAGAGAGATAACCCGGCGTGTGAAGGCCATCTCCCGACTGCGACATCTTTGACTGGTTGACAGAAAAGAATAACAGACAATATAGAGGGATTATTAACACAACGTTTGTAAAATAGAATTGAATGGAAGCGAATGGTTGCATAATATGCTTAATCGAAAACAATACGCTAACTTGTGCCTCAAGTATCGCGTGAGCATAGTGACCAATTATATGATTCAATTGAAACTTCACTGATTTATACTATAATATTATAATTAATAACTATATTGTATATTATATAATTATTGGTATATATATTATATATAATATACAATATATATTATATTGTATTGCCGTTTGTCTATTAAAGTTTGTATCAGTAAATTTTTTCCTTTTTAAAATTTAACTAAGAAATTTCACATCTTTGAGAAAATCAGAAAATTGTTATATGGAATACTGATTTCTACAAAATGTTTAGGAAGTTATAAATATAAAAGTTGATTCATGGAAAGCCTGTATGTTGAGTATTAGAATAAATTATTTTTAAATTTGAATCACAATCATGAAACTTACACATAAGTATCCTAACTATGTTTGCTGTTTTGAAATAGCGGGAAACCAACAACGGTGGTATCCATTCGGCATTTCAGAATCGTGGTACACCGTCCGTATAGCAAAATCGTTGTTAAAAATACATCTAAGATAATTGCACATCTAGAGGTAATCAGCGTTTGGATAATTGGCGTTCAACTGTACAAACACGTAAGAAAGAAAGACACGTACCGAAAGTAGATGGCAACGTCGGTGCCAACGGGAGAGCTTGCCAAAAGTCCTGTGTAGGACAAAAAACCAACGGGTGCTGAACCAAACAAATAACAAGGAAAATTAATGGAAAGCCTCTAGATACAACACAAGAAAGAGAGAGAGAAAGAGAGAGATTCATCTAAATACTGATAGATTGAATCTGTGGGAAATCTGGCAAGCGACAGGACGATATAGTCAAGTACAATACACCAATGAAAGAAAAAATAGAATAATATAATCTTTCAACTAATTAGTAATTGTAATAAATTGTTACAAAATGAAAATTTCTAATCTATATAAAATAAATCTAGAGAACAGAAAGATATTTCTTTTTAACATTTAACTTCTATATTTATATAAATAATTTATAACTATATATATAACTTGTTCATTTAAATCAGTGGAGTAAAATTATGAATTGAGATTACGGTTAGCCTTGTGCACAACATATGTAATAAATCAATTCCTCTGAATATCGATTCACGCATATCCACAGTTAGTATACACATAATACTTTATACGTGAAGCTTCCGCTAACGCAAAGTTGTTTATACGTATTTCGTGTATGTCTGTATTTTATGTAAGTGAATTCGTTGCCGAGAACATGATCGTTAACGCGAGAATAATTATGCGATCGATATAATTGTTAGATAATGATTATGTTTCATTATAAACTAAGGAAGCGACCGGTAGCGATATAATTTAAGAAACAGGTCCGATTGATCTTATCGGTATTTACAAGGATTCCTTGAACGTTAGGTAATATTCAATTTTCTGCTTCTCTGCCGACAATATGAGTATCTTCCAGGTAAAGATCATCAACGACTCTCATGAGTTTTAATACGTAGTACTTTGTTCATTCGATCGTAAATCGTCAACGGAATTGAGTTTTAAGCAATGATATCAAGAGAGCATGATTTATCGAATCAAGGCGGGCAACAAACAAAATGATCTCTGACGTTGGAGTTCAATTGAATAGCAAACACATGGAGTATTCAATATACGTTATTATTTGTAATCATAAAGTCGACTGAATTTTATATTTCAATATTGAAGATTCTAGGGAGTTTTTATTAATTCTTAGTGTGATAGTAGACGCTTGGCAATTCTGACTAATAGAATATGGAAACAGACGTAGAATTATCCAAAGCGAATTGGTTTCATGGATACGTTAATATTATTATATACGTATAATACATGGACGTTTGTCTTATTAAGGAGATTCACAATTTAATACTCTGAGGATCGACTACTCTAACAAGCATATAGTCTGAATTCCTGCTCGTTTTTGGAGCGATTGAAAAGATTCAAAGCGACCAATATTATATCTAATATACTAATAACGGTTTCGTATTATCTAAGTATTAATATCGGCAATTAATACTAGTACATATATCGTCACCAAATATAGGCAGAATTAGCTGTAGTGGTACCGACAGTTTATTACGAATATCTCGAAAACTAAGCCTGAGCGGCGGTTATATGTATAGGAAAAAGTTCAAGTGTTGATTCCTACAAGGTATTAAAAAATCATCGGAATCATTGATAAGATATGTTGATGAGATATCGATAATTACCATAAATTCATATGATTGTATTATATATTTATTATTACCTCAACATACTTTTTTAATTTTCTTAAACTGTGAATGTGTACTTTATCAGTGAGCTAGATGTTCATATGGTATACACATTAACACTAACATAGAACTCCTCAGATAATTTTACATCTTTCTTCCATGAAATTGTAATATATAAACAATTTCTTCTATTTTAAAATTATTTATAAACACAAATATTCGTAACATAATCACAACATCTGTAATATCCAGAATACATTATTTGACTATCATGCGGAACGTTTGAAGTTTCTTTTACAGCACATCAAAAGTATCAATATTTATATTTCAGCGATAAGATCCGCTGGAGTTGCCTGTAGTATCAAAGCCGGTTCAAAATGACCAAGCATCTGCCAATGCACATGCGGGTGAACGATATAATACTAATAAACGAGAAAATAAACGAAAAAATTGTCACCGGTGAAAATTGTATATATAGAAATGTACATATAAGGTGTTATGGAAGAAAACTACCAGATAACCGTATAATATCTAGTATAATACCCGGAGAGAGATAAAAAGGAAACGAACTGCGAGATCAAAGAGACAAGGGGAGAATTACCGACCTGACAGTTGTGAAACCGCTTATGGAAGCAGTGACCGTCAGCGTTGCGCAGATGTGTGCGTGCCACGTGTACGTGGATCGGTAAGTGCGAGGAGGGGAGTACTGCTCCGTCCTCCGCGCCAAACACTGAATTGCGTCCAGTGCTTGTCGACCATATGGACATCAGGCTTGATTCTTGCGTAGCTCTGATAAACGCTAAAAGAAAAGAAAAGCGTTACATTAGATTATATGTAGATTTTGTAATATCGGTAACTAATTATTAAACTGCGGACATTTATACATTTATGAGAAATTTAAAAGTGCAAAATGTATGCACAGAATGTATAGAATGTACAAAAGTATATAAAATATTGGATTGTTAGAGAAATTCGTAACGAGTGTTAAGAAACATTTAGCTAGAATTCAAATAGCTTTTATAGGCTTCCAGAGTATTTCACGAATTTTGTAAGTTATTAAATATTTCAAATAAAGTCTATGCTATATTGTACATTTAAAAAAATATAATATCTATATAAAATTATAACGTATTAAATATAGGTTTCTATCAAAAATTATAATATGATCTTAATCAGCTACAGGAACGAAATTTAATAAATGCTATGTTACATTGTGTAACAAGTTAATGATATACCTGAAATTTAACTTTGGAAAGATTAAAAAATATCTTTATATATGAACAATATGAAAAAAATTAATTTTATTTTTATGCACTTAGCGAGTAATTATGTCAACTAAGAATCAACTTTTCATGACACGTGCATATTTTCTGTATAACATTCTATATGCGAGAACACACCTTAATGTAGTGAATAGTTTCGGCGGGACAATTATTTCTTGACTCTTATATTTATACTCCTTATATTTATGTTTTTTCATTTTATTACTATATTCATTGCTTCTTTTAGTAGGCTATTTGTACTGCACATTGTTGGAAAAAAGACTAGCGGAGCGGCACAGGGGCAAGGGAGCTACTGTGCTGTATTGTTTACCGTCACGCGTGGTTGTATTGTTTTACTTGTATTAGGTCGTTCAAAAAGTTTCTTTCGTTTTATAAGGAAATAACGAATGCACAACATTTTCCGTTTTATATTATTTTATCGAATTACGTATGATCCATTTTGTTCTATCAAAATAAAGATCACAACGTTCGACAGATTAGTTTTCATGTTTGTATAAAGATGCGTCGTTGTAAAAGACGTGTCTGTAAAAGAAAGACACTTTTCGGACAACCTAATATATGTAACACTTTCGGGCAATACGCGCGCTTATCTTCATGATTGTGCTGAGTCTATACGAAATAATGCTAATCTACTTTCCATACAGTAGCTCACGAAAGTATTCAAACACTTGTTGAAACTATTTATAGATATACCATGTGTGTTATATGAAAAATTTTGAAATTTCATTAACACTGTAACAAGAGTCGATTATGATTATTATGTTGCTAAAGTTTGAAACAAATCTGAAAAAGTACATAGAAGTTACAAAATGTTTAGTGCAAATACATGTTACAGAGAACACAAAAATATTTACATAGTCAATTATCTATTAATATACCTAATATTGAGGCATATTGGTAAACCTAAATATTTAATAGGATCATTTTGAACATTTATCAGCTACTTATGCTACGCATTAATCTTCTATATATATATAAATTTTTATAATATAAATTCTCAGATTGATTCTAAATATGATCGATACAATCATGACAGTTGTATATCATTACAGTGTTAATGAAATTACAGAATATTTTATATAACATATACGATATGAACATAAAAGTTCCGTAAATACATACATACTTAGTTCAGATATCTTCGTGAACTATTATATGATAGTGTGTATAACCTTCACTGTTGGACGGTTAATTAACGCCTTCGAGAAATAAAGTTCTCACTTATAACTTTACGTTCACAGTGACCGTGCAACATGTAAGAGAGGTGGAATGAGGAAAAAATATGAGATTTAATTTAAAGAGATTTTGAATCTCGTCTGTATCATTTCCAACAGACGTTAATAGCAATCGAATGATGGGGGCGCTGCACGCACAACGTTCTCTTTCATTTACGCGCTATTACGCAAACGATACATTTCCCGCAATCTTTTTGATCTAAACGCCACATAAAGGCCCGAGTATTGAGATACAAAAGCAATGTTTTCTTTTTTATCAATAGAACTGATTCAACAATTGGTATATTCTCGTTTCGCTGGGTCATTGTACCAAATAAAATCGTTACAGATATATCGTATCTAAAAATACCTTGGTACTTAAAAAGATAAGTAGCATTTCGGGTAAAAATAACTGAAACCAAAATTATCTATCGAAAACGAGAAATAAAGAGACGGTTACTTAATAGATAGGATGCTTCTCGTAACTGGATCAAGCCATAATTTTAAAATATGTAGTAAGCAATACACGAAACTTTCATTGAGTAAAATTAAATGTTCTCGCGTAGTGCATCATGTGATTATACGGAAGTGAAGATGTTTCGAAGATTTCGAAGTAATCTCCATTTTTTAAAATTGTATATGCTTTCATATACAATTTGACTGGTGATTTATTTTAGTGAGTTTCAGAGAACAATTATGTACTTGCATATGAAACCAGTTTTTTTCGCGTAACTATTCCTGCTAATTCAACCTTGACTGTGGTACTGTTGAACAAAAAAAAGAAAAAAAAAGAGTTTGTGGAGATTGGACCAAGATAAACAACGAGAGAAAAAGAGATTCTTCTTGAAGCACTTCGACAATGTTATTTTTTTTCGAATTATAAACATGCTCAAAAGTATTCGAACCATGTTCCTCTTTATAAATATCGAAAGATAACTTCAGCAACGAATTATATATATACTACAATGTTTGGATCCTTTCATATCTGAATTGCAAATGTAGTATAGTGTACATTAATCATCAGAAGTCTATCAATGGGTGCAAAGTATAACTGTATTTTATGAAAAAGTGTATGGCATTGATTAGGTAAACTGGATAAAAACCGTAGATTTGAAATACACATTTAAGAATAAGAATAAACCAGATGCTATACTGATTCTAATTATACATTTATATTTGTTCTATACTATTCTCATTATCTGTTTCAGAGGCAGCGAAAAAATCAAATGAATTCTAATAACACTCTTGAAATTAATTCATAGATTGTCATAAATATAAAAAGAAAAGTTCTTTTAGGTATAGAAAATAAAAAGAGAAATTCCTTTAGGTATAATTTCCTACGAATGTCTATTGGAAACACTTGTAATGAAATTTTCCGTAAAAAGACCATAACGAATTGTCTACAATGCCATTGGGTATGTTGCAACTAATATAGTTCAGAGATACGTGCCAATATCACTAAAAATACAGGGACCGTAGAACGCATAGAGAGCTTGCTGTTACGGCTCACACACGAAATTAAATATTCACGCTGCTAAATCAGAGTAATATGTAAGTTGTTACTTGCAAAAAATGACTAACATAATCTGATACACCCGACGAATACCTACATCACGTCATTATGCACGAGATTAACAAATTGCCGGGAACTTTGCGCTAGCATGTTCGTGTGAGTTATGAATGCCCATAAGATAAAGAATAGATACAGTCAGTCACAAACATTTATATACAACAAAAGCACTCTTTGCTGTTTTTCAGAAAAGATTAAAAGAATTTATACTTATATCTTAATATAATTTGTAATTTTTTTGGTATATTGATGTATTTCTAGAAAGAATTAAAGAGATATAAAAGTATTGTAATTTATAAAAGTTCTAAGATGCCATGTAAGAAATTACAACCTTAAATTTTATCAATACAGGATCGATAAGATTGCAGGCTGTTAGTAATGTATATCAAGAAGATATACCTACAAGAGATTAATTTAATATTTAATATCTGTTTTTATGATTTCATGTAGATATAACAGGCGTATATACTCTTTTGTGAGATTGTATTTTGTATTATTTTTTTACTTCCTGAAGGATTATGTTATTTCTCCAAATATGTATCTGACTCTATTAATACAAAATGTGATTTGAAACAAAATTGCTGGAGCTAATGTCTTCGTTTTAATGTAAAAGATGTATGTGTACTTTTGTTACTGACTGTACATCTTGTCAAACTGAAACACAGGAGAAGTATTAAGCAAAAGTTTAAAAATATGATATCATCATAAAATATAGAGTCTATCGTGACATAAAATAATAAAATGAAGAAATTGAGATTATTTCTTTATATATAATTTAAGTCAACAAATTGAACTAAAAACAAAGAAAAGAAAACGGTATGAATATAAATAATTGTTAGGTGAAATTAAATGAATTTAATTTATTCACATTCGTATACAAAGCAGCAGACATATGCCGATGAATAATTATAAATGTACAACTGTATTTACCATTTTGGAGCTGTTTGGAGGCGTGTGCGGTTGAACGCGCGAACTCATAACGAAGATCAACAATCTACACTCTTTACGGAATAAAGGAACAAAAAAATAAAAAGAATCAGATGAAAAAGCACTTTGCGAGTTGAAGACACCAGTATTTAGTCTAATATTACGATAATGAAAAGATTGGATAACGAAATATGTACTTGGCATACAACTAAATTACGTTAAATGATAGCAGTGAAAGACACCAGTATACTGAATAAGAACGCCGCGAAACGGCATCGACAAACATCAACGACAAACCACGAAGTTAGCCGACGATCGCCGAACATTTTCGGTCATCTGTGGGTAAGTTAGATTAACTACCCGAATGAACTTATAATCGAGTAACACATGTAAATTAGATGCAAATTCCTTATTGTGTATGATTATTAATAAATCATAATATATATCTATCTAAATATTACTATTTAATTAAATTTTTTATTTAATTAACTTATATACTATATACAATTAACATTATATTAATAAACATTTTAATATTAATAATACATAAATAAAATTCTTTTTTGTCAGATTCTCAAAACTATGATTTTAAGATAATTATATGTTATATATATCTTATACGATATCTAAATGATGAATATGGACGAAGTTTACTTATATAAGTTATTGATGACTTTTAAACAGGTTTTTATAGCGTTATAATAAAACATCCTTTTCTATGCTAAAAATTCTATACTTATGATTTCCTTTTCATTTAGATCAATTATTTTCAAATGAAGATATATTACAAGGATCGCGTGTATTTGATTTGAGGAATAAAGAGATGCATTTTAAAGGAATGAAAAAATCATTATTTTCAATGCAGTGAATAAATCAGTATAATAAATCAGGAACAGGATTTTTATTAGATATCATAAATAAAGTCCTTTTAAATTTAAAATTGCGTATTCATTATAGGAAATATAGGTTTCAAGTTATACTGTTACGTCGACCGACCCTCTGCCTAGATCGGACCACCGGATAGGACCCGACCAGGCAGGATGACAACCAGATGTCTTCGCATCCTTACCACGTGCCCCCAATAGTCTGAAGTACCCTTCATAAATTCCAGGCATTTTCTGTTTAAGACTCCCTCAGACCGACCAAATATTCTTTCACTGAATAGTATTGTCTACTACAGGTGGATACGGGAAAGTTAGTTTCTCTCACGTTCAGTATCTTTTATTAGCGACTTTCCTTCGAGGTCGGCTAAGACCCTTCCTAGTCTACCAGCTGTCTATTAACCAATCAGAAGCAACGTCTATTGCCTTCACTTTCCTAGCCAAAATTATCATCAACAAATCCGATGGTTCCGTGCGCGAGACACACCCATCCTTAGCTTTCTTCCGCCTCAGCATCGTCACCGAACGGCACTGATTTTTCATCTTTCGAACGGTCAACACCTTTGACCGGGTTTCCACCTTTAGATCAGTCACCTACTTTACTTATAATTTGTTATACCAGTGTCATATTCAATTTAACTACCTCTATTATCCTAACCGAAATAGGGGATCGATCATTTCGCGGCGTCGATTGTCTAATCGTAACGGGAATTTACGACTCCCGTTGACGTGCTCCCTCGCGATCGCGTCTCACCGCGAGTGAACGAAACATATACTGTACGTATTTATTTATTTTCTAACGTTAATTTTTAATTATATATAAATACAATATCTATTAGTTTCACTTAATTTTTCTTAAATGTATTTTCGGAATTTTTAAGGATTTTCGAAGATAAATTGAAGGAAATCACGTATCTTCTTGCAACAGCTTTGTTTACATCATACATCTATATCAAAGAACGGGTAAAAATGTAAACTAATATTTGACCGATGTTAAAACAAATTTATCGTCCTTTTAACGATTTGTAAACATTTTTAACACCTTAAATTTTGTAACTATATATAAAAGACTCATCAAGCGAATAATAGGAAAACATATACAGTAGCTATAAGTTGTAACAGAAAGTTAATTTATGATACAGAAATTTTGGAAAGCTTCATTCTGAAATACAAGGCTCATAAAGAAGTTATAGGCAGGAAATAATTTCCGTTAAAGAAAAATGGGGAGCAATATAGCTGGTAGGTAATTTTACTTATGGGCTTCTCCTCATGGCAAGCGTCCAGGATCATTTCCATCGAAGAGAAACGCGTCGCCTGCAGTCATGGTCAGGGTATCTCTAACCTACTTCCATTGCTACCGACTGATCTATTTAAAACCTGATCCCTACAATGAAAATTCACTTTGAAATGAAACTGTTCACTTGTTTTGATATTACCCTCGCTTCGACCGACATTAGGCGTGTGACTAACTTGTTGATAAATTACTGATCATAAACAAATATAGTATGCTCAGAACGGTTTCTATTCTCTTTCTGAAGTATGAGAATTTTACGTCATATTTATTATTATATATAATTTCTCTCTTTTATATAATTGTCTAGAAAATTATCCTGATGATTATTTATAAACTTATTTATTATCTATCCTTGTCCTTGATCGAAACAAAAACTCTTAACTGCGAGATTGATTTACAAGAAACAGTTCCAATATAAGGTACCTAAGCTTGATTTATCGCAGTTCGCAGGAATTCCGCCTGAAAAATCAATCGCTCCGAGGGAACGACAATTTTAGAATACACTCTTGTACCGTTTTAAAGATATCCAATAATAACCATGGAAAAATATTTTAATCCCTAGATATAAAATTTACTTAACTAAATATAACAATCATAAAGTCTCGCGTAACTTATCCGCCTTTGTTCTCTACTATTTTACCCAACATCTTAGAGGATTATTATATTGACTACAAATTAAATAAACCAACAAAGAGCATATTCCGCAGGAGCAAAAGGGTTTCATGATATAGTTGAAACAATTAATTAGTCGGCAATGCACATTGAAGAAGTGTGATGCGCGCAAAGATTAATTGCAAGAAATCGTACCGAGTTGTTAAGCCCATTACCTCCAGATATGAATGTCCTAGAATCTCAATTAATAACGTCATTCGTTTGTGCGCCGCCTTTTCGTTATAGAATTTCTGCGAATTTTCAATGGGAAGTTCTTATTTTCTTATTATTGCATTCCATGTGTTCATAACATATTATTCACGGTATCCTGTTATTACCTGGGAATCATTGACTGCACGCTGGTTTCTATACCAATTTATAAATATAGCAATGTCGGATGATTGGATCTAGGAAATTCTACATTTTTTTTGAATAGCATTTTTATCACGGAGTGATAAACAATTGTAATATAGTAGAATTAGAAGAACAAAATAGAAGAATTAATTACAGAAGATATTATAGATTTCACTAATGAAATATTAATAATATCATGTATATAACATTGTAATCATGAAATCGTTAAATAAAAAAGGTACTGTTGATACTGATGTATATCAACTCTAAGCTATCTCAGGTGATAAGGGAGATGAGCATATGATCAATAATGTGTAGAACTTTCGTAATTGTTAAAGAACAAAACAAATAGCAGCAAATAGGTGTGTGTAACATCATGGCAAATACGTAATACTATGTTGTTATCGTCGAAATAAGGAGAGTGAAGAAAGTTTCGTAACAATATTTTTTCAAGGTAAATTTTAAATCAGTAGCCTGAATAAAATATAACTTAAACTTGCAAAATAAACCATCAAAAATTCCATTCGAGTTTTATTTCAACTTGAGATCCTTACTATAATTTAATGTTTCATTGAATTCGAACAATCTCTAATATTCCAGATATTCGAAATGAATATGTACGTATAAAAATAAAAAACTAAGTCGATTACGTACGTATGTATCTAAAACTTCCTAATACTGAATTCGTTATATACAAAACATGAATATTTATTCTAAAGAATGTGCAAAAATAGAAGAATACAAAAATTATGAATTCGCCGGATCACTTACAAGAACCGTACTCAGCTCGTCGACGGGTTTCCATGTTAATAAGCAGCACACTATTTAATCTAGGAATTCCAATAATTTAGCACCAATAGCTCTTTAGAATTTCTTACCAGAAAGCACATACAAACGACACAAGAAAATTGTTTCTGCTCTTCGAGCGAGTGAAGAAGCACTTTCTTCGTCACTTGTCCAGATCTTTATCTAAATTCCCACTCACGATTCGACTTTATCATGACACTAATAAGCCGGGAGATATCTGTTTGTTTATTTTCCTTGGCTTAATATCATTTGTTTCTGCAATTACAATAATTCTGTAATTGTACGAAACTGGATTGTGCATTCATGTTCCTCGCTAGACAACTAAGGAATACGAACGAAAACTGATTGCGTGCATGAGACGGCGCTAACTGTATCACTGGAACGCTTCGATAAATTATATTTATCCTCCTCGGTTTAGACGACAATGTGTCCCCACTTGGGAGCGAGAATATAACATGGACACACCCTTTCACCCGAAGATGAGATGAACGATGGAAAATCACGGAAGAATAAAAGGATTGAACGAGAGGAATGGCAGATGTGCCCAATGTCGTTGGATGTTATTGTACATATGTAGTACATAATTAATCACGGTACGGTGTGGAGTGTCCCGTCTCAGAGAGTTCGAGAGAAAAGTATACCTTTTAAGAACTAGACTTTCCTACCTTTCGATACTTTCTCCGGAACAGCGTCGCCCAACGTTTAGTTTTCCCGAAACTATTTTTTCCAATAATTTTCGCGTGACAAACTTTGAAATATGGTACGACTGTGTTATGTGACATGCTGATGTGTAGATGTTGGATGAAGAGGTATGGACAGGTTACTGACTAGAAAATTAGTCGTATTTGTGACTTTAGAGTTATATTTGATGTTTTCTAAATTATTAAACGATTTATTATTTATGGACGCCGAACTCTGTTATATTATGTATATGATATTATAATTGTATATAATATTAAAATTGTATTTAATATGTAAGATATATTGAATGAAATTATACGATGAGAGGCTATTGTCGATATTGATATTTATCAATTTTAGACGAAACGTGGATCAAAAAGGAAATCAATATGACCATTGAGCGATCAATTCTAGAGAAAGATATCATATTTATAATAAAGAGATGTTAAAATAAGTGCGAAGAATAAATCAATTTCATTCAAACTTTAAAATGTATTAAATTTTTTAACAAAATTATTACAATTTTGACAAGGTCAAAAAAGGTATCCAAATTTAGAATAAGCGCCACTGCTTTGGGTCATTGGCTTTCAAGGTATAAACACAAACGTTCTCAGCTTTATTTCCGTGCAGAACCTTGACTTAATTTTCTGCATTCAATGGTATGTACACACGGATTCCTTATGTAATTCAAAGTCAAGAAGGTACGACTTCCTTCCAGACTAATTTTCTGCTTGGTGAATTTCCCGATAAAAATAATTATTCCATCAATTATTCAAAAATTCAAAAAAAGGTAAAATTATAATTCTTTTTATAATAATGAATTTTTCTAATAGCGTATATGTAATAATAAATTGTAATGATAGTATTCTATACTTATATCTATTATAAATGAAGAAATTAAAAAAACATATATTATGATATTATTTCTCATATAAACTTAAAGAATATGTGAATGTTTATTCACTACTTTTGAAATAATGTAATAAAATATTCGATTGAACAAGTAAACGGATTAGCATGTTAATATCTTGAATAAACATGATACATCAATAGTGCAAGTGACGTAAATAAATGAAACTAATCGAATATAAAATGAACGCAGTGAAATCTGAAATTTTGATAGATTCCAATATGTTACTATACATTCATTGAAGGTGTCAGTTTATTTTTTATAATATTAAAATATCAAAAAAATTTGTATTAAGTAATACTTTGAAAATTTCTATTTTCTTGAAAAGCTCGTTGAACAAAATTTTTTTCTATATTTGCGATTTATCTTTCTTATACGCAAAATACGTATTTCCGGTACTACTTCTGGGACATGGAAATATTTATATTTATAATAATATAATACATAATATAATTTTATTATACTATATTAACATTTGATACAATATAAACATAACTACGTTTATATAATTCTCACTGTTAGAAATTATAAGCTACAAGTTACTCGTACTGATAAATTATCTTATTAGCAATAAAACAAATAAAGCTGTACAAATGTTATCTATTTGATGTATGTACATTAAAGGAAATGACTATCATAAACAATTATTTAGAAAACTATTCATTAATAAAAATAGTGTAATACTTAAAATATAATCGAATATGAGAGCCAGCTTGTAATTGATAGAATTTAATTGTAGTACATGTATTATATGTATAGTATCGCACGTATGCATATGTTTATTATATGTATTTATCGTATTTGTTGTAAAGAAAGTAAATTACTACTAATAACGAGTAACTTGTAACTTGTAACCTGTAAAATTTCACAAATGACATTATTGTGTAAGAAGGTTCAGAGTATAATCAACAGTATAATATAATTTTAAGAAGTCACTTACTTGACAAAACAGCGATCGAAAATGTTTAACCTCGATACTGGTGAATGTGTTCTATTATACGGTGTGTTTCCCCGTCGAAAGTTATGCCGGCACGAAACGCCGATAATGTATCGTTTGAAACGAATCTGCATTCTTTGATGCAGGCGCGACCGAATAGCTACAATTGCATGAATCACTTCCTCCACGCTAATTAACAAGAATACAGATATTTCAGATTGATAATATTACATTTAATTGATGAAAATCCTTATAGGAAATGGTATATCACTTGACATTCTACGCCATAATAACTGAACGAATCCGATACGATGAGTCGAATCTATGTACCTTGTCTTTGGTCAAACGCGAGAGATCGATCGAGGTTGAATGCGGGTGATGGTCAATATTTCCGACAGGTAACTTTAGAACCCTTCGACAGATGGTGCGAACAGTGCTTTAAAATGGCGGCATGAAATTTAATTTCATTCTCTTCTCAACAGTCGACAATTTGCTTATAATAGAATTTATGAATTTATATAAATAAATATGGTGATTGCAAATCTAAGATTATCGAAGATTATGATGTTAATATACAGTGGCTGCAAAAAGTATTTGCACAGCACTGTATTTATTACTAATATTTACATGCTAATCAATTAGATCTAAGTACAGGATTATCTACCATCCATTATCTAAATTTTAAATTACATCGTAAAAAAAATGTTCAGATCGTTAGGCATAAAAAATATCGGACGAAGTAGAAAAAGTGTCGAAAAATGCAAATAGTGTCATTATACACATTTGATTATTTTTTAAGAAAACACCATGCGTATACCGTTCGGTGACATCAAACTCCCTCTGTGTTATAGCCTATAACTAACTCTAGTTCTAGTAGCAGCTTACAGATGGCGCATGCCATGTTTTAATTGTAGTAGTAAGTCTACATGTTGCTACTTTCCAAGTTCTCGCGAGCGCGGGTTTTTAAACGGATAATCCTCTATATTAAATTCCGTATTATTTAGTAATACTTTAGTAATATATTTCATATGACTATACAAATTTAATACTATGAAAATGAAATGTAGAATCTAATAACCAAAATACTTGATTAGAAAGTAAATTTTTGTAACCTCTGTATATTAATATATGATAGAAATATTTTAATCAAAGTAGTGTAATACATGTTTATTATTGCTTAAATATCTATATTAATATATGTTTATCAAATCCGAGCATTGAAAGATTAGGTTCAAATTCATAAACACACTCATAGTATAATTGTTATGTCACATTCGTTATTTTAATCTGTATAGTTAAGAGCACAGAAAAATGGCATTTTATCCAATCTTTTTACCGAATAGATGAAAATTTGCACATTCGTGGTTTTTGATATAAGAAGGATGTCATACTTTTGGTAAGTTCATATAGCAATTATATAGTGTATCTAAAGTACTACAAAGCTGTTAATCAATATTATGATGCAGAGTTACTCACAAACTCGTGCGCATTTGAGATTGTCTAACTCAATGTTGCATCGTTCCCAATGTAAGCTGTAATCTGCAGAGGAAGAAGAGCTCATATTTCAGCATGCAGTTGATTATTCTTTTACTTCAACAAACAAAGACAGTCGAAATGACTTTTGATTGTTTCACGTTTCTTTACGTTGTATATGAACGCACACAAGATAGACTATTGCTTCGATAATATAACTGGCCATATGTCGGGTCTCATCTGGCCAATTATTGAGAGAGGTATATTTTTAGAAAATTTCAAATATTAAATGCGAATAGGATATATATAGATAGTTGATATACAGTGGCTCACGAAAGTATTTTAACATTCGCCATAGAAAACATTTATGTATTGTATATTGCATGCATTATATAAAACATTTTGAAATGTTTTAATAAGAATTAATATTTAGTAGGGCTATCTTTTATGTATTCAACAATTTATTATATGTTCAAAATGGCTGTTCATATTGTATAGTTAATTTATGTTTACAGTAAATACAACATATGCAATATATTATAAATTTTCTATTATAAATGTTCAAATACTTCCGTGAGTCACTGTATATATTTATTTATTTTATATAAATAATATCAAACGTACGCTTTACAAAATCAGTTTCGAGAAATGGAGGGGATAGTGACGGCCGATTAACGAAGCAAAATCCCGGTAGGTTAACGCAACGGTTTGTAAGCGGTGGGGTATCCCGTGACAAGGTAATACCGGTCATCGTGAACACAGCGCAGAACAGAACGGTACCATTCTTTGGGTGCTAGTCAGCGCGCAACATTCATTTTTAGTAGGGAATTGGCTCTTGAACTGGAGCGCGGTCGCAACGACCGCAAGAGACACCTGTTGCGTCATTAAGTAAGCCGGCAGCCGCGAAACACGAATACAATAACGATGCGCTCTATTCGAATGTGTTTGCGCGCCAAGTGACAACGTGATTTGTTGACGATTTTCGTTCTATGTTTTGAAGAGAAAGGTTTTTTTCAAAGAAGAGGTATACATTGATTACTTATCTCGGTAACGTTCCCCTTTTTCTTTCAATATTTTGAGGTGCATTTTAATGGTTGCTGTGAGATCAAACCGGTTGAAGGGAATTTATTTGATTGCAACATTGATTTGCACCTGAGGAGAGAGTTGAAGTTTAGTGGCTGTTGCATTGATTATATTTCTTAAAGGACGCTTGTTATGTGATATCTTTTTAATACTGTTTTATTAGTATATAAATTATATATGAGAACAAGATAAAATTATAAATTAATATGAAAAATTAATATACAACTGTGTTATTGAAGTATTATATTAAATATTTGAGATGGACAGCTTGTAGTTCATTTAGAGTTTCACCTAGTAACATACGGTTATTCCCCCAATGTAACAGTAATTTTTCACCGTCCACAATTAAATGTGCAACGCAATCGAGTTGCAAATTCGGATGAACCTTCTTCTTCTCTACTTCTTCACTTCACTTCTCTTCTTCTTTCTTTCTTTTGAACTCCAATTATATTAAGCAACATACTAATTTAATTAAAGAATATATTATGGTAGGAAAGGGACAAGTATAATTTTTCTTTTTTATAAAACAAAGAATATTCGATCAGGTCATGTTTTATTTGCAAACACTGTCGATTATATTAACAATTTATTTCATTTGCAGTTTGTGTCTACAAAGAAGAATAACTCAAACAAAGATGCAAACAACATTGCTCACATAACACATAATAAAAATTTTAAATACCTCTGAAATAACCATATACATGTATAAATTTTA
Source organism: Bombus pascuorum (assembly GCF_905332965.1). Lineage (NCBI taxonomy): Eukaryota > Metazoa > Arthropoda > Insecta > Hymenoptera > Apidae > Bombus > Bombus pascuorum. Next base: position 8,804,559 of record NC_083490.1, read on the forward strand.
TACATCTATTTATATAGATTTCTTATCACTTTACATGGATTTTATGAAAAAGACAGAAGAGTTATACACATTCGACCTTAACAACCACAACTCTACAACACCTTGGAGACACATTCTTGCTGAAATGCAATCCCGTCGTCATGTGCATAATAATGAATCGATTACCATGTAGTAATGAACGTGATATCTATTACATTAAATTGATATGATTCATTCTTATTCTAGCTTCTATAGTGGCTATAGTTCAAAATATTTGAACACTACTTTACAGAAAACTTTTATATATGTATTATGCATATTACATAACACATTTTGAAATTCCATTAACATTGTAATAAGGCACGACTATCATGACTATCATGATTGTATTGATGGAATTAGAAGTTAATCTAAAAATGTATATAGAAGTCAGAAAACATTTACTGCAAACATATATCTAGTAAAAAAATATAATATAACAGTCTCATATAAATATATAATTAGTTGTAAATATTGTAGATTATTAATGTAATGAATAATTGATCGTTCGAATACTTTGGTAATCTTTACTATATACTTGCAATAAATACCAACATATATATAACTTCTACACATGTACATATACAGATTATATGATAAACGCAATATATTCATAAAATGTTTTTAGAAATGTGAATCAAGGTAGTTTGTGAATCACTGTACATCATACATGCTATCAAAAATTTCGTATCTGACCATTGCTTGTTCCTAACAGAGATTAAAGCTCAATAGAAGAAAGTCTTGCGTGACACCTTGTGACTTAAACTCTATATGTATATTTTGTTGCTGAAACAGAAATAAACGAGGTAAACGACAGGTAACGGTAGCAGGAGACAGAGAACGCATTATCGCAAATCAGGGTGAAAGAGCTAGAACGGAAGCTTCAAAAACCACCAAAAGACGTACAAAAGGGACACAAGGATGATGAAAGTTGTGGGATTGGAGGATAACCAGCGATTTGCATTGATGAAAGTAAGTCAACCATTCAATTGGAAAGAAGGTACGACCACAGGGTCGAGGTTAATGATATGTCACTCTTGAAAAGAATATTATGAACGTGTCTGAGGAATATTTTACTAACGTTCTGGGATCTTGTGATTGAACAATTTATTCAATTTAATTTTTGTTTGTTGATTTCAATATACGAAACATATCGTAACGTGATTTTTTTGTATATTTCTATCACTGTCAATTATTTATCAAACATATTATGTATTTAGAAACGAACCAACGAAATATATGAAGTGTATATTTCAACAATAATTTATCCGATATCAGGTAGAATCAAGTCTTGCTTCTGTCAACTTCTTACTTGTACATACTACTCCAAACAAATTATTGCCTAGATACTTCGTACATATTATTAAATGCTTCTTGAAATGCATAATAAAGTGATAATAATAAAGGTATATAATTCAGTTTAAAAAATGTGTGGATGCTGAAACTTCCATAAGTAAAAGTACAAGAAAAAATTCTAACATTCTGTTAAGTTTCTTCCATCAAATCAAATAACTTTCATCTGAATATTTTTTCGCATTTCTGCTAGTCAAAGAAATAACAGCGTATGTACACTCAAATCGGATACACTGATAGAATGTTACAGTAATAAGGAAAATTAATGACAAATTACAGTTTCTTAAACTAAAATGATTAAAGTGTCTTAATTATTAAAATGTTACGTTGTTAGCTGGCAGTGAGAATTTTCTGCAAGATCACTCTACGTATGAAACAGATACAAAGACAGGAAACAAATGTCGATTCAGTTCTTATTGTGATTCAAATAAAAAAGATTGAAATAATGAGCAATTATCACAGCTACTTTAAATACTGTTGATACCGTATGCAAACTTTGAAACCGAATAAACAGAGAAGTGTTAAATTACATACATGATCACAGAACATACTATTAATATATAACTAATTTGAATAGACAACCAGAAGTAATAAAAAACCATACGATTCACGTAATAAAATTTTTTCACTTCAGAAACATTCTATAAAGGAAAGGATAAAAAGACAATCATTACACATGTAAATTCTTGACTAGAGCAAATGAGATTACTCTGTACGCAGGAAATACTTAATGTTGAAATAACGTGTCCTTCATTGATATGCAATAAACATCAGAAACGTTGTAAATTTAATCTGACCTCGTCATTTCATGAAGAAACTCGGAAATATAAAGTATGATACATTATACTGTAAAGATTTATTTAAAATGAAGCTACTAAAGAGTTATAGCATTTATCAATATAATTAGTGTAAGTATATATAGGATGACTCATTTGGAGTGATATAATTATCTCCTAAACCATTCGTCATGCAAACAAATGTTTCGATTAAAACGTACTCTATTTTGAGGGAAATATCTGATGATCATAAATCTTATCTAGGTGGACGTATCTTCGAGATTTCAAGCTTTTTTAAATGGAACTATTCATAACTTTTCATTCAGATAAGCGTGTATCCCATTTTGTGACAAACTCAACTCACAATATGTTGATGTTTCAAGGTCATCCAAGGTCACTTACAGTTCAAAATTTATCTTTACTCACCAGAGTATTTCGTCGATTCGGCCGTGAACACAATTCTAAATCACACCAATGATCGTAAATTATCATTACTTTTATTTACGAACAGAGGATATCTGCTGCTACGCCTGATACTTAGATATCCTCAATTACTGTTACACTTGCTTCGGAGGAATCAATATTATTGTGACTAACACACTTCATTTTGATATCAATTCAATTTACGATGGTTCATTATACATACAACGAAATTGTCGATATAATTTGGGTTGTTAGAGAATGTCGAGTGAGAATGTTCGAATTATTTCTGCAACATTGGAGAGGGTGAAACTATCTTTTAGAGATAGAGCAAATCAGTACATTGATGTCCGAGGTCATTTCGAATACCGACAATAAATAACAATTTCTGAACGTTTAAGTGAAGGCAAGTTTTGAACGGCAGTAAACGACCTTAAATGAGCTCGGCGTGCAAATATATCTAGGTCGATGAATTCATCACGGAACGGACTACACGTCCATATAAACAAAAACATATAGTTCCACTTAAAAAAGAAGAAGAAAAGAATTTAAAGAAGCAAGTCACCTGGAAATCTCGAAGGTGCGTCCACCTAGATAACGTCCGAAACTATAGCGTAACATTCGCAACTTTCAGAATTCGTAGCCTAACTAGCTTATATCGCCAGGCTTAAATTTATAGTTATCGATAGCCGAACGCGTCGCGATGGCTCTGAAGAAGCCTCGATAAACTTGACACGTATTGTTACTTCTATAAAAGACCTGACGTTAACAGATGAATATATTTTTTAATGTTCATCTTCTACAATGATTCTATAAAGAATATATTTATGTATCTATGTAGAATAGCTCATGAAAGTTGAACACGTACTACAGAAAAGTTGTATAAATTCATTATACGTATTACACAAAACTACTTGAAGTTTCATGAACATTACAATGAGACACGATTACCATGTTAGTAAAATTTGAAACGTATCAGGAAATGTATATCCATAGAAATTATAATATAAGATATTTCTTATAAACATAATTTGTAAACAAACATATTTAGCAGAGGTTTTTTAAAGTATTTGAACTGCCATTCCATTAATTGGCAACAGTATCTAATCATCGTTAGCACTAATTATATGTTTAAGACCATTATTCATATTGTATACTAATTTTTTATTAAATATATGTTTGCACTAAATGTCTTATAACTTCTATATAGATTTTTAGATTGGCTTCAAATACCAATAACGATGATAGCTGTGCTTCATTAAATAAAATTTCAAAATGTTTTATTTAACACACATATTACATAAAAGCATTCTATAATAAGCATCCAAATACTTTCATGAATCAGTGTATATACAAACACTAATTATACTGTTAAATTTTACAAATCTCTACTAACTTCATTCTCATATTTTTCAATTCTCATATTCTGACCATTCTATTTTGTGACATGATTTCTTTTTCTTTTTTCCAGTCATTCACGCAATGACACTTGTTATCATGCAAACCTGTTCGACATGGAAGTATCGTTCTATCAGCGGATCATCATCATAGTCGACGATGAACATCTACTTCCTATTCCTTTAAAACTTTCATTTCATGCTACTGGCAGTGAGCACATTTTTTATCATCGCTTTCGTCGCTCGCAAACGTGTCATTATCCGATGAATTTCACCCGATGAAAACTACTTTATTGCGGAACGTGGACCGTGCATACACCTCTTCTATCTTTGTTCGTCGATTTCTTTTTTCATAGTCGCTAAATCTATCCGTAGAGTTTAAATAACTCTTCCTTGTGAAAGACAGTTCTTTCTATACCTGTCTCTTGTGTATATAATGTTTTTTGTAAACGAACGTTAGGATGATCGAGAGTGAACAGTTCCCTCGCGTAAAACGGCACTTTCTTTACCCTGCTGTTCACCTATACAGACTGACACATGATCTTACAACGTGACGCTGATACTATTGAAAATTAAACGCACACATTTCTACATCTCCGCATCTGTCCATTAGCCTCCTTATACACGATTCTGTGCGCATAAAATGGTTTCATCAGGTACTCGAATTGTGCTACATTGAGGATGTGACTAGCATATTAAGTTTGATGTTTCGTCAATCGATTAGATTGCACGATAGTTCCTATAAATTTTCTTTAGTTAATGAACAAGGAAATTTTCCAAAAGATATAGTATAAGGGAAAGGGTTAATACCTATAGATATTATAATAATTAAAGATTAACCAGTATTAATAAATTAGTGGATAATATCTTTTTGTCAGTCAATTAAGTTACGTGATAGTTCCTTTGTATATTCTATTTCATATAAGAAATCTTAATAAAGATAGTGGGAGAGAGACAAGAGATGAATGATATTAATGTATCGGTGGCCACAAAATTTTGTACAATCTTTTTTCATTTTTTGTAATAGTGACAGCAAATTTTTATCACCAGTAGGATGCGAGTTTTTACACAAATTTATATTTTATGAATACCACTAAGATAAAAACTGAATATAATTTGTTTCAATTTCTAAATATCATAGCGATAATTTTATGTTGAAATTCGATATATGCAAAGATATGCAAAATATTCAAAATAAGATAGTCATAATATTTAAAAAATTAAATACATAAATCTGTGTACAAAAAAATATGTACTTTCGTAAATATTCATAATGTAATTATTATTATTGGATGACAAGTTATACAATATTTATATACTTTGCTCTGTAACTTCTTAGTTAACTTTTGTGAAAGAATAACTTCAATTCAATTTTACTTAACAAGTACCTGCCAATATCAAGCGTTAGATAGAGTTTCGCCTGATGTTCGATTTAAGCTGGAACTAAGCAATTTCGCGAATCGTGACCGACAAACAAAGATCTTAGAAAATCTTGCAATTATGGCAATTGAGCTACGCGGTCTCTATAAAACGTGCATGAGTCTGCTATGTGCAGAAGAAGTTTTTAGAAAAAAGCTAAATTAACATAGAAATAATTAACGTAATATATATACTCACCTATATATTTTTTACTTTTCTTTTTTTTCTATTGTCATTGATTAACGAGGAAGCAGAAAGCATATACGTCCTTCTATGATACATTCGATTAATCGTAATATTATTACATGAATTCATTTTCAAACTGAAGTGATACAATTTACAATGTGTTCGAGAAAAAAGAATAATCAGAATAGAAGTCGAATTTTTACCATGATCGACATTAGGAGAAATTTTTTAAAAATTTACTCTATAAGTATTTGGAAATAGAATTAAACTTAATTAAAAAACAGAATTCCAAATGATGCAATTTTCAATATGACAGAAAAAATATATATTTAGAATAGAATTTGAATTCTTACCATAATTAATATTGCAAAATTCATTCGAATTTTTTAAAATAAATTCAGCATGCAAAATAGAGTTTCAATTACAAGTACGGATTCCATACACGTCGTGTATCGGTGACCCGTATTTTGATTATTGGTAACAGGATTGAGTTAACCTGCTGAAAAATCTACGTGAAAGTAAATAAGTGCAGGTGGTTTTGTGTGAAACAAAATTGTCTAAGATTTTTGCGCTGACCGTAAAATTGTTAGTGCACTTCCCAGAAAAACGATTTGCTTTCACTGCAAATCATGGATGAAAGGCGTGCTAGCAAATTTTCAATATAACCAATCCCTCCTGCTAAAAGATAGATGCAGTATGGCTACAAATGTTATAGAAATACGTATTTTATAAGTTATAGCGTTAGATTATAGTGTGATATAAGCAAATAATTACGTGGCATAGCTTTTTATGTTTTTCGCTCCAATTTATATAAGTATTCTGCTATTTCAGTTTCCTAACACTGGGTCATTATACTTTTGTTATACAACTATGTAAAAAGATGTAGATTCATCACCATAGTTTTGTTAAACCTAGCTACATAAAAATTTTATCACGAGTTTTAGTAAAAATACATAAAGAATTAATTAATCTTTCATAATCGTTTTTGTTTTCATTTGAATTCTATGAAAGCTATTTGTTTCTTGAATCCATAAAAATCTTCTTTGTCTCACATTTCTTTAAAAATATCTATTATTTTAATGCATCTTTTGATAAGACGCTTATGTAAATTATTTGCATTTACATCTATTATTAATATCACGAATATATTTACAAGTTTATTACTTTCATGCATCATTCTGTTACCTCGTGCTTATATTTTGATATAATAATTCTGGATTATTTCTTTACTTCTTTCTGTGACAACCATAAACTCGCATAGTCTTAAATCATTTTTTTTTTTTTTTTTGTTATTACGTGTACGATACGTGAATTTTAAATTTTATTACATAACCGGCTAATTTATACAAACTTCTGATTTCAGTTTAGGCGGACAGTTCAAGATATTCTGAAACAACCGCATCATGACGATAACTTTCTACTACGTTGGCTTCGAGGTATGAATTCTTGTAATTTGTTGTAACCGTCCGTACGATTTCTCAACATTGCATGCGTCAAACGTGCCCCGAAGAAAATTTATCAATCTCGCGACCAATCGCAACTTGGACCTTTATGTTCATTTATTTCATTGTAATCGACGACGTTTCCTGGCGATTATTGCTTTTATGATATGTATACTATACACAGTCATCTTTAATGTCCCACTTGATTGGCTAGTTCAAAGACGGCAGGCACAATCATCATAGAACTCAATTCCTTAAATTATACAAAATAAGACATTGTTTGGAAATCCTTACGTACAGTGACTCATAAAAATATTTAAATACTTATCGTAAGGAACTTTTATGTACAGTGGCTCCAAAAGTATTTGCAAATACCCTTATTTTCCAGTGAAGCATTTTCTCATCAGACTCTACGATTCATTTTTCTGGTATTAAATTTTTCTAATCATAAAAAAATTACTAAATGGTACGAAATATACTTGATCTTAATTAATTAATATGTAAATGCTATAATAAATACAGTGATGTACAAATACTCTTTTCAGTCACAGTATATGTATATTGTATGTATTATATGTATAAAAATTTCGAAGTTTCATTAACCCTGTAATGAGATACGATTGTTATGATTATACCGAATACTCAAATTTGAAACAAATCTGAGAATGTATATAGAAGTTACAAGCTATTTAGATACTGTAACCATGCATTTAATAAAGAATTAGTATATAAAATAAATACTAGTCTTAAACATATAATTAGTGCTAAAGATGGACCCACTGAATAACATGGCTTATTAATATGACGAGTAATTGACTATTCAAATATTTTCATGAGCCACTGTGTGTAATTGTAAATTCTCTTTTGTTTTGGTCTCTGAACAAAGCCTCGTAAAAGAAAGAATTTAACATTCACTACGTAGTATCTTCAAATTAAGTGTAATTTGCAATGAGATACACGTGATGCGAAATTAACAACTGGTTGAACATTAATAACACAAATGAAATATACTTCATATACTACTCAAAAGATTGTTATATAAAATAATTAAAAAAATAAAGAATTATAAATAAATATAAAGATTCCTTAATATCCATTCAGGACAGTGAAAGAAATGTATTTTCATGAGATCATTGAATAAAATTAGACATTAGAAAATTTACAACAGAGAGCAAAAAGTTTCTTGTTTAAGTATTTTCTGTGAAATTAGGAAATTTAATTTTAATCGTATAAAAAGATATATAATAAATGAACATAAAATTTTAATTAGTATTAAATTTGTTAATTTTCCAATTTCATTTGAATTATAAATATGTAATGTAAAATTCAATATTTCTTGACTTTAAAATAGAAATTTAAAAATATATATGATTTTTAGCAAGAAAATGGGACCCGGCTGCTGCGGAGAAAATGCTACGTGAGGTATGGATGTTTTTGCCTATAATTACTGACACAAACCCATTTATTCACTTTCCTATTTCTCTCTTTTTTTATTATTTAGTTTCATAGAAACCAAATAATAAATAAATTCCTTCGCTGTAGAAAAAATCTTTTCGAAAGGGGGACAACTTCGTTCAAACTTATATTGAACTTTCACATATCTCATATTGCGTCGGTTGCATTATACGTATGGATTATACAATGTAACCATATTATTATTAATCGCATAACTAACAGATTTATAGGACTTTATTTAATTAATTTCAAAATTCCATTATTCATATATTAATTGAATTTTTCCTATTTTATTGTATTCCTATTATTGTGTATCTCTTCTCTATAATGAAATGTAATACATATTGTCAATCGGATTGACTCGCATTGATATAAATATTTCGATAAATCTTTGCTTGATTAAAGAAAAACTGTGAAAAATATTACACGAAGGAAAATTCTAATAGTATATATAAAAATGAAGTTCCTCGCGACTGTCTAACGGTATTACTATGTAAAATTGTGCAGAAGAGAATGTAAGACCAGGCCACCATTTACTTTGCGAGGTATATACAGTGAAAAATTATCAATCTTGTTGAGCGACTAGCAATGTGTTAGACACTAATGACACCGACTCTAATGAATTCATTAACTGTTTGTGGTGTTATTTCAAACTGTAATACAGTTGAGGTCAACATGAATTATTTAGTATTTGGTATTGAAACATATTGACTAAATATACAACTTCTGCTTTAGATAGATTTGATAATACTGGTATTAATAGAAACAAATCAAAGTACAAAGTATAAAGATACATTGTTATTGGCAACAAAGATACAGAAATATGTTGAAATAATAGATCACTTCTGAAAATAGTTTATTGAATATTAATCAGATCAAACAAAATGTTATTATTTATGAAAATATGAAAATATATATTCTATCCATAAATTGCTCTTAAAAATAGCTTATTGAGTATGAACCAGTCGAAGCAAAATATTAAAGATTATTCGAGTCAGAAACGGTTAACAAAAATGAATGAAGAAAGAATTAGCTACCTCAGAGAGCAAACTTTTTCACCCTAAAAATAAGGATATATAGTTTCGAACTCATACGCATTCCTTGACATACTGTTATCTAGAAAACTACGTTTTGGGCATAATTGCGATAAGTTGCATACTCAACGTTAGCATTGACTATCACGTTAATCAGTCATCACCTTTCGCGCCTGATGCTCTATAGCTCTAGCCATGAATTTAATCGAGAAAGTCTGAAGAAACACGTTCCACGATCTTTTGAATTTTCACTGACTTGTAGATCGTCTACGAAGCGTTAACGAAGTATACTCTCTCTATGGTCTAGTGGCCAACAGAAGGAAAAAAACAATTCTTCTACACAATATGCACTTTTCATCGCTTCAGGTGCTTCGCAATGTAGTACTTCCGAATTCTTTTTGCAGTTAATTATTACAATTAGTTTAATTAATGAGCGAAATACAAGCAGTACATTATTTACTAAAGAAGCGCTTGAATTTGTTTATATTAATTTATTTTTTATATTATTATAGGATTTTTATATTTTATACATATTAAAATATTAAAAAATTTTATTATCTTACTGTGAAAAATATACGAAAAGAGACTGATTAATTTTGAAATTTAATACTTGAAAGTAGTTTTATCCATTTTCTTTAAATTGAACTTGTACCATATATATATGTATATATATATATATGTATATACGAAAAGAATACTTGTTCATAAAACCGGGAAAAATCAGTAAGTTCTGCAGCTCACACTTCAAGCTGATGAGCAAAGAGAGAGCAGAATAACTGTTTGTAATGCAAACAACTGTAATATTTCATACCTGTTTGTATATTAATGAACCTACTTTTGTACAGATTTCTTTTTATATTCATAAATTTCGTTACAAAATTATAGTTAGTAGATATAAAATAATCATTAACAAATTAGCGAAGAAAGCATATTTCATTTAATAATTAAATTAAACTTATTATTAAATTATATAAATAATGTTAAAAAAATATTAATAAATAACGTTATTAATAGTAAATTTAATAACTTAAATTCTCTTACGCGAAGATAGTGATTGTAATTTTTTGTTTTGTGCCTGCATCGGTTTGTAAAACGTTGGAAAACTTGATACACGATGCGATGCTTGTAACGCTACCCATATTGTGCCATTATCGATTTCCATAATGAACAACGTTTAAAAATGCGAAACGATCCTAATATCGCGATGCGTACTACTTTCTTCTTTCGAATAGAATTCCGGATATTGCAATATGTTAGCTGCAACTATAATCCCTTTCTCCCCTTAAGGCAGACTAGAAATTAAATTTCTCAATTCCGTGTCTTGATTATCCGCTTAATTCTTATGTATTAAGAGAACGTTTATAGAAACAGAAATTTTCTTTGAACTATCCGGGATATATGTATCTGTGCATCTCTGGTAATAATCGTTTATGGTAGTGATGTTCTCTAAAGCTTCAATCATTCGCTGAATCTATTATTTCTATGTATGTAGAAAGTCATCAATTCGATTATTATCTTCAATTCTCTATAAAATTAATAAAAAGAAAAAATTCATATGAGCAAGACATTATTTTGATAATTCTAGTAGTAGTGTTTTTAGTCTAAAATTCTATTTTCGGAGTATATGTCGAAAATTATAATTTTAAACTTATAGATTTTTCTGTCGTAATATTGTGCATTAAATTACATTACATCATTATACACAGTACTATATACAGCTTAATAGTCTTTAGGATTTGAAATTCACAAAGTGTAAATATATTATTTATATGAACATTTTTTACCTACTTTACTATTAATGCATGTACATTATATTTATAATAATTTCAAACTAAAGATGAATTACTTTTTAGTCTATGGAGTGGCGAAAACAATGGGAAGTTGACAAATTAACCGAATGGGATCCTCCTCAAATTCTGAATGATTATCTACCTCACGGTTTATGTGGTTTCGATAAAGACGGTGCCCCAGGTAAATTGTAGAATATACGCTCACCATAGCCGTAATTGAGGATGAAACATGATGAAATCAATAATTCCAATATGTTTGCAGTGATTGTAGTGTATTTCGACGCATTAGATATTTATGGTATTTTGCATGTGGTCTCGAGAAGGGATATGATAAAGGTGACCATAAAACGTCTCGAAGAATACTTAAAATTATGTAGAGAACAAATGTTAAAACACGGTCCAGCAGCTGGTCAGGTCGTCGTAATTTTCGACATGCAGAGTTTTAACTTGAAACAATATCTCTGGAGACCAGGTATATAACTTCCTCAGAGTATATTTTGTTCGACTCTTTAAAGTATCATTACCAGTTGTTTCGTAGCGTTTTTTCGTTAGTTATATGTGCTCGTGGACCATAAAAACAAGGTAACCAATGAAATGCTTATATAAATTGAAAGAATCATCTGTTCAATGAATTTGTAAGAAACGATCGGTTAGTGATGTAATTTTTCCTAAAATGAAGCTGCTTTTTTATCGCTCAATTAAATTAGTTTATTGTGATAAATATTAATTCATAATTCTATTTTCCAGCTGGAGAAGTTGTCATTACTTTAATCCAAATGTATGAGGCTAATTACCCAGAGATTTTAAAGACCTGTTACATAATTAATGGTACAATTTTTATATCACAGATAATCATATAATAAAATGATTGAAGGTTTATATCTCGTATTCCTTTATAGCTCCAAAGGTATTTGCTTTCGCATTTTCGGTGGCGAAAAAGTTTATGAACGAGTATACCTTATCAAAGATTCAAATATATAAATCGGATCCTGCGAGATGGCAGACAGCGATATTCAGTAACATTGACAGAGATCAAGTGCCTGCTTTCCTTGGAGGAACCCTTAAAGATCCTGATGGCAACCCAAAGCTTGGTACCAAGGTGAAGAAAAAGGAAACTAAGAAAAAGAAATTTATATTGTTTCAAAATTTGGACTAATTTCTTGATAAATAAAATACGATGATATTAAAATTTTTCTTTATGTTCAGATTTGTCTTGGTGGCAAGGTCCCTAAAGAAATGTATGTAAATAACACAGAGAAAGATAAGGAGAACTTTACAACAGTTACAATTAAGAAAGGTGGGAAACTAGAGCTTGATATCTCAGCGTCTGAAATGGGATCTCTGTTAAGGTATACAAAATTCATAAACTAATTATGATATGATATAATTCTATATTTATTAATCGTGAATGGTTGGGAACTGTGTAGCTGGGAATTTCGTACCGAGAATCATGACATTAGATTTGGTATTGTGAAGAAAGATTATAATGGAACACAGAAAGAAGTGATACCAATGCGACGAGTGGCTGCTCATCAATTAGATGAGATTGGAATTTTGACCTGTGAAGTACCTTCTACATGTGAGTAGACATTGTGTAAACAGTTGCATCATGAAAATATCAGATACTTTATCAATAACTTTATCTGTTGTAGATTCCATTATTTTTGATAACACTTATAGCATAATAAGAAATAAGAAAATCCATTACTCTGTGAAAGTTATACCACCGTCAGAATCACAAGACATAACACCAACAACTTTATAATTAATGTACTTAGAATAATAATATATTATAGAAAATATTTTCTCTAAAAAATACATTCCATACAGTATAATTAATATTAAAAGAAACCAATGCTTTTATGTTATTGCTAATCTTTTTCTTTTTTAATTGTATATATGTAAGAAACAAAAGTTACTCTATACAATTCTTACAGATTTTATAAAAATATTTTATTCATTTTTATATCTAAAAATTTATCCACATGCTTAGTTGCACATTACAAAATATAGTTCTTGTTTTATTTGTGATAATTATAATGATATTATTATATATATTTGTGGTAATTGTATATGTTGAAACGATTTGTAAAAAAAAGGAAAAAAGAAATTCTTATAAGAAGACATATGTAAGTAATTCGACTAAAGTAAGATACTATTACAATACAATTATAAGATAGTTCTGTATCTTCTAATCTTGTAAGAGATCACTCTGAGTACAAAATTGATTGTTTACTACATTACTTATAACAAAATAACATTTAGTAAAAAATTCATTGTTTAGTGACTTACAGAGCTGCTCATCTTAAGTTTCACTGCTGTAGCATACGAAATTGAATTATTTAATCATCTTCGTCAGTAAGTAACATTTCAATTAAGTCAATCTTTTGACATTGATCACCTTCTAGACGTTTTTGTGTATTCCACTTTGCTAAGGTTGGCAGTACTCTTAACTTTGTAACAGAGTTTGTTCGAAATGGACAATTCAAATCCTTCCAACTAAAAGATAGAAATATTTCAGACTAAATTTAAAAAAAGAAGTATACACTAAAATATATATTTTATTCTATTAAATCACCTACAATGGCCGATCTCCAACTTCAACTTCAACCAAGTGTACTGATTCTGGAGCTGTTTTAAACCCATCTTCTATGAAAGGTTCCGCTGTAATAAGAATAAAATGTTTTAAATTTATATAGATTATTAACTTATTAATATAGTATATTATAAGGTATATATTTTGCAGTATTTAAAAAAAACGTTTCTTAATCTATGATGTAATTATATTAAAACAAACATGTAACATGGAAAGATACTGATTCTAAGTGGTTTTATGGAAAGGAAGCAATGTGTCATAAAATTAAGGTTATATATAAAATAAATGACTACGGTACAGCAATTATACCTTCTACGCAGTCTGGGCACCAACTTTTGCCATTAGAAAGTTTTTTACCACTATAAAGTACGTAGACTGATTCATTAGATCTGAAATTTTTCATAAATTTGAAAAAATTCTCGTATCCCTCTACGTGGTGTCGTAAAACCATTTTCTATTTTTTTCTTTTTAAATGGCAAAACACAATTATATTAAAACTTAACGAATATTTTTTTATTCTATGGGTTGCAATATGTTACTGCGCAGCAGCCTCTTATCAATTGTAAAATGGTGACACCTTTTGCACGAGATATTTTCAGTTGACATTAATCCAATTGATAAGAGACGGTTCGTTCCGATTAATAAAAGTGAAAGTAATTAATATTTTAATCAATACACATTTACCTCCAAGTTATATTATAATTTATAAAATTTTGTAATTAAAAGATAAATATTAATTCAACAGGTATCTTTCCAATAAGTAATAATGTCAATATTATATGCCTTATGCCTATACTATCGTACACACATATTATATACATAATGTATACATAATTGACCGTTTAAATACCTTTACATACTTTTATATTACATATGCACACTTGATATATCTTTGTACACTGAATGTATATATACTAAATAACATAATTTTTATATACTACATCTTCAAATTCGTTTCAAATTTCACTCATAATTATATTAGTTGAGCTTCATTACAAAACTAATGAAAATTAAAAATGTTTGAAAACGGACAAATTAACAAACAATATCTTTATCAAAGTTTTCTATACGCGTTTGAATACGTAAACAACTATATCTTCTATACGTATACTAATATGTTCATATATTCATGCATTGAATGTTTCAATCACTTCATATGTTTTATGTGTGTTTGTAATTCGAATAACGTACAACTTTAAAAATCTGTTGTAGATTGTCGACTTTTATAATTAGTAACATAACGATATTTAAATGAACCGCGGAAGATTCCACCGTGAAGATTTGGCAATAGCGTCGTAGAATTCCGTAGTTGTCAATTCCTTGCAGAATTTTGAACGTGATCGTCCGATTGGTTGAACATACATACTCCCACTCCGATAACATGCCGATGACGAGGTTCCACAACCAATCGGAACGCACGTAAGGCCGAGGGTGTTTGGTATGCTCTCGGGACAGGGCAGCTTGTTCGTAGTAATTCAAGGTTTTGATCGTCTAACAATATTGTTGTGCTATCGTTGTCTGTTACAAAAGAAATAATTCGCCTTCGACGGCCGCGAAATCTTGTTGGATTTAATTTAGCCGCGCATAGAATGGCAGCAGTTTTTGATATCGAATTGCACGATGCGGACACGGTAAATAGGGACGAGTCTGATGATGATGTTATCGAGATTGGCGAGGTAATTCTCCATCTGCACACGAGCACTCCAGATTTCCTTATCGTCATTTTCTTTTCACGTACCATAACATTGTCCTATATGTTTTTCTTTTCACGTAGGAAGAGTACGATGCGAATCCTAACGTGAATGAGATAACCGAGTAAGTAAGCTTGTCCTTTACGCTTCGTATATATGCATTATATATCTATCTATCCTGCCTGAAAGCTTTTCTCATGGTGCTGACAATTTTTTTTCGCATTCCTTGCTAGATCGGAAGGTGTCGAAACAGTACCTATATCGGAACAGAATGTAAATCGTGGACGGGAAAGAGCTGGACCGCAGGATTTCGAACTTTGTAAAGTTATTGGGAAGGGTGGTTATGGCAAGGTCTTTCAAGTGCGTAAAATTACGGGTAATGACAGTGGCACAATTTTCGCGATGAAGGTAGGAAAATTTTGGTTTCTCCCTTTCCTGTTTATGTATTGGATATCTTATCGATGTCATACGATATGCATGGAATAATATTTTTATTAAGATATCGATCTTGTTTCGTGAAAAATTTTAATTCATTGTTTTTTTCCACTTATATAAGTTCTTTGTCTTCCTCTGTTTTCTATGAGATTTTTGCACAATTATAAACTTTTTTTTATATATGTATTTTTTTCAAATATGAATCACTTTGAAAGAGTAGAGTTGTGATAAATAATTGAATTTGTATTTTTGAATTTTTATGAACTTTATTAAGGAAAATGTCTATTTATTGGAAATGTATATCTATTCTGGAAATAGTTATGTGTTTAAATATAAAGTAATAGCTTATACGTAAATTGTTGTTTATTTTATGAAGTTAAGAAAAAACTATAGTTCATATATATTGATTTTTTATTCAATATTATGTATATGCTCAGTGTTAATTTTACCTCTACTTCATTTTAAACACACTTATTTAAAAAATAGGTCCTGCGTAAAGCTTCAATTATAAGGAATCAAAAAGATACTGCACATACTAAGGCTGAAAGAAATATTTTAGAAGCTGTAAAGGTAGGTCAGAGCTACATGTATTTTAAAAATTCAGACAATTTTTGTATATTTGCTATCTGTTAACACTGTGAGATAAAAATAATGTTTAATCAATATTTATCATATTATAATCATTTTAATACATAAGTACTAGTTATATTTTTAATAAACCACGACGTGAAAAATTCATTAAAATATGTATGTGCTTTGTATCTGGCAGCATCCTTTCATCGTAGACCTTATGTATGCTTTTCAAACTGGCGGCAAATTGTATCTGATTCTGGAATATATGTGTGGTGGTGAATTATTTAGACACTTAAATGATGAAGGCATTTTTCTTGAAGAAACTGCTTGGTAAGTGAAACAATAACGTTTTAATAATCATATTTTGATTGTGATCTAGTTTTAAAGAAAAACTAAGCAAATCTTATTTTTATAGTTTCTATCTATCAGAAATAATATTGGCCCTGCAACATCTTCATTTACAGGGAATTATTTATAGGTATTTCAAAGTTTCTGTGCATGTCAAATTAAATAGAGTAGTTAAATGTATTTTATGACTTATCATTATTTCTATGACTTAATTGTCCTTTTAATAAATTTTTAGAGATTTAAAACCAGAAAATATATTATTAGATGCAGAGGGACATATAAAATTAACTGATTTTGGTTTATGTAAAGAACATATACAAGATGGCACTGTCACACACACATTCTGTGGTACTATAGAATATATGTAAGAAAATTTTTGTAGCTATTGATACAAATGGAATTTTGCAATCAATAAAATTTTGCAATTAATAAAAGGGCTCCAGAAATACTAACAAGAAGTGGACATGGTAAAGCAGTAGATTGGTGGAGTCTTGGAACTTTGATGTATGATATGCTCACAGGTTCAGTAAGTATTATTAGAGATATTGAAATGAATCAGTAAACTTTCTAACATTTGTATGTTCAATGTCTAGCCACCATTCACATCTGATAATAGAAAGAAGACCATTGAAAAAATTTTACGTGGTAAACTAAATCTGCCACAATACTTAACACCTGATTCCAGAGATCTCATACGAAAATTATTGAAGGTTAATTTCCTTAATTACAAAAATTGCTTTATTCTAAATTATTTAGTAACATGTAATTACATTAGAAATATTATTTAGTAAGATGTAATTTTATATTTATAGAGACAAGTTGCACAAAGATTAGGATCTGGGCCGTCTGATGCGGAACAAATAAAAAATCATCAATTCTTCAAGCATATCAACTGGAATGACGTAATTTCTCGAAAATTAGAACCGCCTTTTCGACCAACATTAACAAGTGAGGATGATGTGTCACAGTTTGATAAAAAATTTACAACATCCGCACCAATTGATTCCCCTGCGGAATACACGTTAAGTGAATCCGCCAACAGAGTATTTCAAGTGCGTTTTCAGACATTTTCTATATCAGTACTTTTTAAAGATATTTATTTAATTATTGAACAAGTTTTTAAAATTTTTTCTAGGGATTCACTTATGTGGCACCTAGTATACTAGAGGATATGTATTCACAGCCACGGGTAATAAATGCTAGAAGTCCACGTAGAGGCAATATGCGTGGTTTTTCTCCTAGAGGCACACATTTTCATTTACATAATAATCATGTACAAAATCATAGGTAAGTGTATACATTATTATCTATGTATTCATTGTAATCTACTTCATTAAAAATAATTTTTTATGTATTGCATTCGATAACCGTGAATGTGACAATTTGTAGACACAATGGAGTTGGACATGGCAATGTAGAAGATACAGAAATGATCGAAATCGGCTAACTGCCACTTTTTTATAGTGAAAAAATGCTTAGCATTTCGGCCTAACTTCTGAACATCCATGACCAATCCTTGTGTCTCAGGGAGGGATTTTATAAAACATAGATGGAGTAGCAAAAGGATAGGTCCAATATCCAGTGCTTCATTGGATGTTCAGTAGTTAAATGTAGCTAATTTTTTTTTTTAATCAAATCTAATTATAATACAGGTACTAATTAAGATTATGCTTTAAGAGCAGCGACGCAGTAGTTATTTGGTAGCATGTAATAAAAAATATATATATTTATGAGTGAAGAAGCTCTTGGAACACGAAATAATCAAGAGAGAAAGAGTTTTATTTACTTATTTTGTCGTTACTAGCTATGTACTGAACGTTATAACAAGATGCATTATTCGCATACATTATAGGCAAAGTACTGCATACTTTTCATTAATTCGTTAATACGTAATCACTTTATTGTGTTTTTTGTACATATGATTAGCAGGTTGGTTGGATATTCATATGCAAATATATATATATGTATAGAAAGAAAGAAAAAAAGATACACATACAAACGTCATTAATGCAAAGTGCGACAGACTGAAAAATTCCAGCACTTTTAGAGATTCATAAATTATACTGTTAATACAAAAGTTTGACGTTCAACCATCCTGTAATACTTGTATATTTAAAAGTCCGTACATGGCGCGTGTAATAATGTTGCGGTGTACGCATGCTTAAGTGTAATTAATTCAAGAAAAAAAAGGAAAGAAAGAAAGAACATATAAAAGACAGATAGATTTAAATAACGAAGGCTCACAGCTGCCACAACCGCTCCGCCGCTCAAAATTCTATATCCGATTGTTCATTTACAAAAATATTTTCAGCAGTAATAACGTTTCCATGGCAATAATGTAAACAATAACGCATCTGCACGATAGTCATAGAAAAAAAACGTTTACGTAATACTGCAACGGAATTGTATTTGTACAATTGAAAGTTCCTAAAGAAGTGTGAGTTTGAAACTCTGCAACTTATATTCCAGACTTTGAGCATACAAATACCATTTGTAGAAGCCCTTATTTCTTCATTCTACGAAAATTAATTTAAACACTTGAATGCCTTAGAGAAAAAAGAGAGGAAGTAAACTCCTGTATAGTTTTGTGTAATTAACAAAAAAATGTAACACAAAAGCAAGTTACCATGGTAACAATGTTACTGCGAAATGTTGATTTTCTGCCACCAAAACATATTTCGTATTTAATGCTCGTGTTTATATGCTGTTTAGTGTGACATTGTATCGCAATTTATTTAAATATCTATTTGTTACGGAAATATTTATATATTATCAAAAGCTAATATATTGGTTTTGACACGATACACAATAGTAAAGATTTGAAAAAGATAGTGTAAAGAATAAGTGTTTAGAGTGACTTGTTGGCCGCTCACCGAGAAACTTCAAACTACCCAAGTGTTCACAGGCCATACTATTTGGCATTACAATTTTATCTATATTTACTATAGTGAATATACACACATGGTCGAAATGTTAGAAAATTCCCACTGCGAATATTACATTTCGACTATGCATACACATAAACAAACGCATATATATATTGTATATATATATATATATTGGATGTATATATATACCGTATATATGTGATTATACTATTCGCAATTGTATTGTATTACAAGAAAAGCGTGTATTCGAAGAATAATTTATAAGCTACTTTTTCTGTACGTATCGAATGATGTATTTTCGATGTTGAAGCGAGAATCTGTCTACAGAGTTGCTCGAATAAGCTGATCATCGTGTTTAATGTTTATGGATTTTTCTGTAGTAGAAAATACCAGAACAAAATGTGTAAACGATGTTGATGTTTCGTTACATCGTTCTGTCAGATTTATAAAGTGAGGGATTAGCATTTAATTGATAACTGTAAAAAAAAGCAGCATTACGTCAGTAACGGCGTCACAATGTATTATCATATCTACATATATAATGTACTATAATTTTTTATGCGTTTTTTGATAACAAAGAACATTATATAAGATTGAAATCTCGTTTTGGAATGTATTAGAACATTTACGAAGAGAAGAACGAAACAAGATGATAACATATTTCATTACTCGTTTAAAATAAGAAACTTTGTAGGTAGATTCTACAAAATATGCTTTGCAACAACCGATTTTGGTGCTCGATACCCATTAATTTGATTGGATTCTAAGCGGCCTGAATACCATAACTAATTTTTATACCTTAAATGAATATCGATTATCGTAGCACATAGTACTCTATTTAAATCTTGTACATTACGTTCTTTCGTAGCCATTCAAAACGATTACGAAAACGAATTTAGCAGAAATTTAAGATTTATTTTTCATAATATTATTTTCAATGTAATAATAATAACAATAATAATAACGAAGAAGCGTGTTATGGTTACCCACGAAGCACAAAATATATATTAGTTAAGCGCTTAAAAAAATAAGAAAAAAAGGAGGTATCATCGAATGATGTGCAAACGAAACACTAGCCATTGGCCGGATCAAGTGATAAATGGTTTAATGCTTCCAATTAAAAGAAATATAGATTCTTCAATTGACTTATTGCTACCATGGTTTGTAATCCTCTAAATCATATATATGAATAAATATAATGATTTGTGAAATACTTTTGTCATATTATATCTCATCAATTCGTTCTTATTTTTGGAAGAAGTGAAATAAGAAATCTTTATTTTGAATTTGTTACTATTTAAATATTTCATGAGTAACGCAATTGTAACATTAATTTTGCTATTATTTCATTATTATGACATTGCTACTAGTGATACTTATATTTCTGGGCAAAAGATTACTTGTAATCATTATAGGTACATGAACGTAGGTTTACTTAAGATTAACTTATTAACTTAAGCATAATATAACAATCGAATTAATTTTTAGAAACTTATATGTAAACTTTCTACAGTTATTTTGTTATTTATGATTAGACAGATGTTTCTACATTTATGGAAAATGCAAAACATAATACACAAAAATACATAAGATATTTAAAATATTCAGATTCTTCAATTTGTAAATTACAAGTCAGATTAACAAGATTTTTCTAAATTAATAGGAAGAGTACCTACTGGAATGCAAGCAGTGATATTTAAACAGTAAATGTGTATAGTAAATAGTAAAATATTGTTGAAGTTAATATATAATTTTAATTTATAATTATTCTACTGAATATAACTATATATTTATAACTATTTCTAATTATTCATTTGCTATCAATTTATATGAAGATCATGCAGGAAAAATATGATAAGTCCATTTTTATAAATTAATTATATTAATTAATTAATTATATTAATTACATATATATATATAGTTCTAACTTAGAATTGTTTGACAAGATATTGAATTTTAAACTTATTGTTCAATGAAAGACAGGAAATGTGACTTATCATGTTTTTCACCTGTGGTCTTGCTATATTTTGCAGTTAACCAAAGTACCTGGATTCTTCTGGATGTTATAGATAAATTATTATAACTGTAATTACTATTGTCAAATTAAAAGTGTTGAATAATTTTAATTTAATGAAGGTAGTACGTGTTACTTCTAATTATTGATTTACAATTAATTTATAAATTTTGAAAGAATTTACATATTGATACCAAAAGTCAACCAATGTGTCTAGATTCCTATAGTTGGTATCGAGTATAGATAAACTACAGTTGCAGTTACATGTATATCCATTGTCAAACTGAAAGTGTTATTCCCGAACAGCTGATTGCGTTTAAAGGATGTTCAGACTAGGTACGACGTGTACCATACTAATGTCGTATTGCATATGCGTGTATGCAACGAGAATGGAGAACTAGCGTCATTTGCGTGGGTGCGACCATGCGTGGTCGAAGATTCACGGACGGCCTTACGGATCGCAGATGATCCAGCTCAATCGTCGCAACATGTGCACGCGTAAATGGCATTGCCTCGAAACGATCATCCTTCCGTCCTCGGCGAACCATGACGATCCGAAAGGCGTGAACACGCGACACACAAACGTGCGTTAAAGATCGATGGTGTACATACGTCGCAATTCTAGCCGCCGAGCATATTCGCATCGATGTTGGTCTCGAAAATCGTTGAATAAAAAAATTCGTATTAGTGATCTCTATAAAATGTCGCAAGTGTTTTTAAACATTAAACATAAATCGTTAAATCTATTGGTAGCTTAAATTAATGATTTATAATTTTATTCGAGTGTGGATCTAGCCTGAATTTTTTAAAATACAATTTTTAAACTCGAATCTTCTCAAACGGAGTTAAACTGTAAAAAGAGAAATATAATTATTATAGTGTATAGAGTGTGAAATAATGGTTTTTATTTGGTGTATATATGAAGCGTTTATTATCTGAATTAGAGGTTTGTGTTTCCTCTCTTTACTTACACTGAATTGAATTACGGCTCTAATGAAAAGAAAATAAATTGAATGCCTATTGAAATAAGCTAACTGCGCAGAAGTCGGATTACAAAAAGAGGAAGTATTTTTTTAATGAATGAAGAGTGATGCTTTTAGTATCTGAAAAGTTCTAGAGAAACTTAATTAGATATATTAAATTTAGATACCGAATATATATAGATATTGAAAAATTTTATATTATTTTGTCTTTTTTATTTATATTATTTTCTATCTACTTTTTGTCTATTATTATCTATATTGTTATTTTACTTATGTTGTTAATCAAATCAGAATTCTAGTAAAATTTGAAAAAAATAGTAAAGCACTAAATTGATTTAATTACGTCATAAATAAATATAAAGGCGTGCTCAGGGTGATGGTATAATTGCAAAGAAACAAGGATGATTCATCACGATAATTTGAATACAGGTTCGCGGTCTCGAATCGGTTGATCGAGTGCCAGCATCGAGAACGACGTCAGTGCCGCGGCTCACTTCCGGTCCTCTGCGCCGGTAAAACGAAATTCTAACCGAACGAACGATTATCTCGAAACTTTTCAACGAATCATTCAATACTTCGAAGCTGTTTTTTCAAATTTGAAGTAATTACAATAAGTCTTCCTTATTTTGCGATGTATTATAATACAGGTTAGTAAAAATCTTGAACTCAATTCATAAATTTTCATTGACTACATCATCGGGTATCTATTTCGAAAGTGCAATGTATCTTGATTACAAAAATTGTGAATTTTGAAATCTTGAAATTTCACTTCATTAATTTAACTGAAAAATAATTTATAAAAAAGTTTATTATTAAAGAATTTATAATTTTAGGTTTTTATTAAGGTTAGATTACTATTAAAGTTACATTTTTATTAAACTTTAAATTTTTATTACTTTATGAATAATTATCTTATATTATTATTTAATAATTATTTTACAATCAATTTTTCTTCTCTTTTTTAAAATTTCAATACCATAATAGAAATTGAGTATAGAAGAAGGTGTAATAATAAAGTATTTATTGAAACGTATAGTGTAATTGGTGCAGAAGCTCGTTGATCTCCTCAACCGTTGTAATCAAATAATTGCTGTCGAAGATGGTACGCGTTGCACGCTTGTCCCACACGAAAGAAGAAGCGTCAAAGGTAAGTTAATTAATGGAAGCGGGACTAAGATGAAGATTCGCGGAAAACGGAGGACAGCCTAGTGTATATGTTGTTTGCCTAAGAATGGTGAATACATTTGCAGCATACTGCGTTAGTCATAGATATTTCAGACGCAAACGGAAATAGAACCGATGCCAAAACGTGTCGCACGTTTTTGATTCAATTTTTAATCGAAGTTAATTACGTTTATATTAATTTTCTGTTATACAATCCTTAATAATAATAACTGTCAGCGAAAAATAAAAGAGACAAAATGTAATGCATTGCTATGTATTTGCATATGTTAATGCTCTGCAATAAAAAAATTATGATTAATTAAGAAAAAATTAGCAAGTTTGAATAAACTTGGATATAACATATCTTCATTTATGTATTATCTAGTTCGCTTCATTCATTATTCATTCATTCCATTTTTCATTAAAACAGTGTCCAATTATATTGCTAGCAGTATTATCATAAATTTTACCGATATATAATCTACTATTACTATTTTCGTTATAAACACTGAACTCTTGATTCACCATTACTCTATGTAATTTTACACATTGAATTATACGATAACTAATGAATAATACGAACCCAAAAGTTTCTTTTTAAGATTATAGAATCAGTTTAAGATTATTAAAAATTTATTTTAATTTAGTTTAAGATTATTAAAATAAATTTTTAATAATATTTCTATGATCTTCCGATGATTACTGATTAATAGTTTTGTACTGATTTATATTTTTATTCTAATCACTGTCACGAGAAAACACATTCTGCATACACTTGAGTAAAAAAATTCTTGGCGCGAATAGAGTGTAATCTAATTCTAAGAAATTCACCACTCGAGCTACTTTGGGTTCACTACGACATACAGAACACGAGGATTCCTAAATTCCTGTAATACCAACCATTCCAATCGCGTCAGGTCTCCAAGATTTTCTCATTACAATAAACAACTAAAATGTTTACAAAATCATTGGATAAAACTTTTACACAAAGGAAAAGATAAAGCAAATGAGGTATTAAACACGGTAAACTTTAGTACAAATTCCTTATGCACATCAAAATATAATATGAAATCTAATGAATCTAAGATCCAAACAATCAATCAGATAACTGATATTTTACTGTATTCGACGATCCAGAAAACATAAATGAGACATTAAACACAGTAAGTTTTAATATAAATTATATGACAACTTCATCGATGTGCACATTAAAATATAACATAAAGTCTAATCATTATCATTAATTCAGACTTCATATTCTTTAATCTTCACTCATACTCTTCAGAGCGACTTCCATCACTTTCTACTTCGAAGAGGCGAGAGAACACGCGGTAGTTCATCGAGAAGAACCGTGGACGTCCGCGTTCGACAATTTTCGGATCCACCCTAAAAGCGTGTTTCGTCGACACGAAATCGAGGATGACTCTCGTCGGATATTTCAGTCCACTGTTAGCGCGGTGCAGCGCGCATTAATACGTATGTAAGCTCGTATCGTGTGGCTGTATATTCGCTGGTTCGTTTCGCTCGCTCGCTCGTGGCCGTGCTGTCTATTATTAGTCGACAGTCATCAGAGTCGGCTGTATCAACGCGCGGTCGAACGACAACGCGGAAAAAGCTGGAAGAAAATTCGACGTGAAAACGCGAGAAAACCGCGTGATTTTTCGCATGTCACGTGTCAATTGATAGACGGCCAGTAGTTACTGCTCGTGTTGCCGGCAAGTTCGCCGTTCCCGCAGTCACTGCCACCCTACCGCGACAAGGATATCCATCCGACGCTCTCTCGACGCCCTTGGAAACGATGATGATTCTCACACGCTTTCCACTGTGAGTTTCCCCTGTTTGTTTCGGTACTGCGTCTTTTCGTCCACCGAAACGACATGTACAATCAGAGTCTCTTTGTTGCAAGCACGTTTTCTTTTTTAATCTACACGTTTTGAAGTGTTTCTAGAGGTTGCTTTATTTTCGAGAGAGAATCATATTCTTCTATGTTTTCAATTTTATTATAATTATTTATGTATAGGGATTAGATGTTTGAGTGAATTAGGTAATAAATATAATGTGAAGAAATTCTTTAAAATAATTGCTGTTTTTATATTTAATCTGTATGTTAATTTATCGAGAATATTTTGTGATAGATTTTGAGAGTTACATTTGTTTGAACGTTTGTTAGAATAAATTGTTTACAAGTTGCGATTAACCATCGTATAGTTCATTTGCCTCTAATTAAATTTTCATAGAGGATAAAAAATGATACAGCAATGCATAGATATAATGGTATCGACAGGATTAGAAAAATTTTAATATAAAGTACGGCTGTCCTTCTATTATTAGAGAAATCAATTTAGAACACTATATACAGTTGCCTGTAAACAATCATTGTCACGTTCTTTTGCACAGCTACCTGAAATTAATTTCTTGTTTAATCTTGCAGATGAGGGATGCGGTTCCACAGAAAGGAACTAACAATAATAATCATAGCAGTAATAATAATAATAATAATAATAACAACAACAACAACAATAACGTAACCACGTTAAAAAGTAAACCTTCCTTGGAAATTTATCGTCCTCCAGGTTCATATTTTACAGTTTTTATTTTATTATACCACCTTTTAAATTTCATTTTATTTTTAAGAAAATCAAAGAATTTTTCTAAGCTGACATATTTTTTTAGGAGGAAGAACGGAAGGAACTACGGCGAACACGACTAATCCACGATTAAACGTGCATGCCAAGGAGTTCACTATGAAGCAGAACGACTCGCATCCTTCTAAGTGAGTATAAACTACTTATGGAATACCTAAGACTAGGTCGACGTATCGAGAATGCTTGAAGAATGTGTAGAAAGCTAAGACGAATTTCTTGCAAGTAAAATTATTATTAAAGCAATTTCTAGAGAAAAGATCAATTAAAAGATATCCATTAGAAATAGACTTTATCTTGACACAAAGAAAATAATAAATTATAATCTGATTATTAAATATTGACACTTTATCTAAAAAGAAAAAAAAGATATGTGCATTGTGTATGTTTTAAACAAAATACCTTTCTAACAGAGAAGTAAAAGGAGTTGAAAGTAATTTCGAAACCAGATTCATTTTTCGAAACGTCTTACGAAATCTAAATATTGTAAATTAGTATTCGGATCAACGTTCGAAGTGAAAGATAGAGTGCAGGATTGTCTCAGCGTGTTGCAATGGCATTTTGATAATACTTATAATTTTAAACGATATTACGTCAGAAATATAGACAAGTGTTACACTGTCTTATTGCGACCTATGTGTGCTTAATAAAAAAAAAAAAATCAATAATTTCAGTTCAGCGTTTTGCTATCTATTTAAATGATCGGAGATTAAACGATCTTGATTCAGGTCTCGGACAAATGCTTCAGAGCGATCTCCGTATTATTTACAACACAGCAAGTCGAGTGGCAACGTGCATCGGTATCTTTATGCTCAGCAGCAGCAACAGATACAACATACCTTTCAGCAACACCATCATCAGACATCTCGTCACTCTCAGAGCGGTCACCATTCGACGGGATCTGCATTACGACAGTCACATCCGCTCGATACCTCAGCATCAAGTGGAAATATATTACATGTAATGGAAGTATATTACATGTAATCATCTATTTATAAAATTATATCAATCATCGATTGATAGAACATGGATAAGATATAAAAAAAAGGAAATATTCAAAATATTAGAAGAGATATGAAAGAAATGAAGTTACATAAAAATAAATATCTACTAGCAAAGGTGAAATGAAAAATATTAGAAAAACAGAATACTACGAGAGACGACAAGTATTAAGCATTTATTTTTCAGTATTTTCTTGCTATAAAAAGATTAATTTTAATATAGATGTAATGTATTATACAAAATCATTTTATTTTATATTATGATCTAAGCTGTTTAGCTTTGCGTGTTTTAAAACCTGTGAAAAACCTTGTAGAATGGAATGTAAGCGCGCGTAGGATGAACGTGAAAGTATCGCGTACTAAATACATTTTGTAAAACAGGGCTCGGGTAGGGTCCACTTCAACGTAGATCAAAACGATGTCAAAGCGAATGCAGCAAAACCTGCTAGGCTCACAAAATCGTTATCCTTTGTTTCCACTTATGGACTGAAACGATCGAAAAGCTTGAATGCAGCCGACGTGTTGGCCGCGAAGGCGGTGAATATTTCAGACGCGTCTGAATTGGGAAAATTTCCATCTGTGATTCAGGACACGCTTCTGAGAGCTATAGAAGGTAACGATAAATATTAAATATAATAACTTTATGTTTTGAAGGCGAGGAATAATATTTGTTAATTACAATTTAGACACTGGTTAATTATAATTTCTTTTTATTTAGATCCAAATCTATTAAATGCTCGAACTCTAATGGAACTCGTGCGACATATACTGGAGAGGGTGGTCGAGAACCGAAAGTATGCTGAACCAGCAGCGAAGATTTGCATCACTATTATAGAGGTCATTATTCGTTGAATTATAATTTAATATTAGAATGTGTACAGTGTCGAGCATATAAATAGGAACATTCTGTTTTCATAACTTGCGTGAAATATTTATTATTTATATCTCCATTATTATTATGCTGTGAAATGATAAAATTATGAAAAAGACTCATGATGGAATATTTTGTAATGCAGAAAGAAACAAAGGAAACTTTTTTGGAATCCTTACTAAACACGTGTCAGCAATGGTATCAAGATCGAGTTAAGATACTCTACGACGGCTCCAACTATCATCGTTACTCCGCCTTCATGACGTTTTTGAACGAGATGTATTGTCAGGTAAAATCAATTTGTCTCGTAAAACAATCTGTGATAAATATTTGAGTCATCGAAATCTATAATACATGATGATGATCTTTAAGTGATCGTGCAATTGATAATTACGTTTTGCAATACTACCTATGTCGACCCAAACTTGCTTTTTGCCATATCGTGACTCAAAATGATTGACGCACATACCTATGTATCCTCATACATATGCATGATTTCGGTTACAGCTAAAACGGAGGCAACTTCAGTTAAAGACACAACAGGAGGGCGTTCCTCCCGGACGTGTTCTTCTCACACTGCTTTGGAAGTGTTGCCAAGATTGCTTACAGCCTCCAGTTGTAAATTCTTTGGCTGAGGTAGGTTCAACATAGCACTATTACAAATATTAGATTGATGCGCATGAATTCTTGCTTTTTTATATAAAACTCTAAGATCTATGTAGCTTCCTTGAAACATCATATTATATTTACTCAAAATAATTTATATACGATTTAACGTACTTCCTTAATAGATTAATTATGTATAGAAAATCTTGAAATGAAGTTATTACAAATTCTTTATTTACAGATTTTTTAAAAATAGTTCTTACATTAAAAAATTGTCTAGAGAAATAAATTCCATGTTTTAAATGTAAATACATATGAAATAAGATTCGTAATAATGTAGATCAGTTCATTATTGTTTTTCATAAAGAATCATCATTATGCTTTTTCACAAAAACGTATTAAAGATATAACTGAATTTTGAAATTAAATTATTGTTTAATCATATAAATTGTGACTATGAAATTAAAAGGACAACACTTTTAAAAGTTGAAATATATAATTAAATAGATTCTCAAAATCTTGCCTTACACCGCCATGATTCTCAGTCCATGACATGCAATTACATACTTATGGAATGACCTACGTCATATATTAGATTTATATTAACATAGTTATACTAAATAAAATGACAAGAAAGTAATTATTTCCTTTCGTGTTAAAGACTGACTGTCTGTTCTTCATCCTAACCTGCATCGGTAAAGACCTGGACACTGAATTACCTGCCCAGTTGCAGCAATTGCTTGGAAGTTTAAGAGACGCTTTTCTCGCGGAAGATACAATACTACCTTCAGTCAGGAAGACCCTTTTACAACTGATCGAACTTCACGCCGCACATTGGCAGCTCCCAGCACCGGCAGTCGTTTATTATTATCCTGGATCGACCTCGAAATGATGTTCTCGCCCTCTTGATCCTTCCGTCCGTTCGTTGGTTTTCTGTGTGGATATGTGTAGACTTGTAACGTGCGTGTGAGTCCGTTAACAGAATTACTTGTAATTGAACACATGCAAACTGTATGGACCACGTGAATAAAAAGGAAACGAATGCTGTCAGCGGAGGCTGCAGGGCGTAAGAAGCTGTTTGAAGGTGACAGCCTGGAGCAACGTCGCTCGTCTATTGGTTTTACGTGTCCCATTATCATGGAAATATTAATTTATGGATAGTGGCATAGCTTTTGAATGTTGGTTGTTTTTTAAAACAATTATATCGCTTAAATTTATTAGAGGATCTTACAATTAAAGGAGAAATTGGGACATTGTGAGACGCTATAATATTTGATATTATAGATTCTTTTTCAATATTTAGTTCGTATAGTAACTTATGCAATGTTGATAACCCTCTAATAATTTTAAGTCCTATTAACCATTTGCGCTAGAATAATGTGTTATGTACATCAATACTTAAATATCTTAAATGGAAAAAGGATATACATAACACGTTGTTCGATTTTTCTCTATTTATATTTCAAAATTGAAATTCACAGCGAAAATAATGTTATTAATCAATCGTATTACAACCATATTAAGTGCACACATGATAAGATTTTATACAAAGTACTAGCTCGTTGTCGATTGTTACGGTTGGGTGTGTTAAGAACGCCTATCGATCAATTACCAGTGCAAGTGGTTAAGAACATTAGTTTATTTACACGATTGTAACGTAGCATCTTGAATGCGTAATAAATGGTTCCAAAATGCAACTAGGAAGCTGTCTGTGACGCGTTCTTGCAAAATCTTTGTTAATGTTCAGGCGATTATAGGTGCGTCAGCCTTGCAAGATGCGAACGACCGTGATCTCGTTGCTACCACAAAGAATGATTGTGCCTCGTGCGATTTTGCAAAAAATGATTTACGATGATCACGCTTCTCTGTGAGAGATGTTGCAAGAATTCGCGGTCGATGTTATTCACAGTCGTTTTGTTCAAACAAATTCTTGGACGTCCATAATCCATCGACGCGATGATAGACGCGTTTTCTAACGGTTCGAATTAGAAATTACTGCGTTAGTAAGTCAATGGGTTAGGAAATCAGGGTCAGTCGAAACCAGTACGTTGTTTATCCGAATTATCCCGCGAACATCGCAAGATCTGAGGGATTCAAAGGGCAGGTTAAGGTTCACGGTTGAACGGGGACCTTAAGAATTAGGCATGTATATGCGTAACGAAGTGACGAATGATTTTATGGGGCCGATATTTGCAGAGAGTACGTCATCTTTGGAGAAACGAAGAGCATGGATGATCACGATCATTGATAGACATATTCTATTTCGAATTTTCCTCAACTTTTTCCGTGAATACGATGCTATACACGAAGTACCTTAAAAAAAAATAAAAATGAAGAATAAGAAGAAACGAATCGAAATGATAAAATGATAAAATTACCGTCGAACTTACCGAACGATACAATTTACAAAAAACGACCCTTACGTGGAACGATCTGAACGTTTGCGATAATGATGATTGTTATATGGTTTTCTTTTCTTAAGCTTGTGGAGTAAATGATGAATAAAAAAATGTAAAATGTTGTTGTACCTAACGGTGTGTCCTGGGTGCATTAAAATTCGAAATCGAATGATTTTGTTTCTGTACATATTACACAATACCGATCACATGACACTTGAGCAAAGTAGCGCATGTGAATTACTTAAATTAAAATACAGGTGCACGATTCTTTTTTGTTTCAACTCGTTAATCGCTTTTCAGCCTTGTTTGTATAGTAATGGCGGTTTTAATTTCAGGTAGTAGAACAAAGGATATACTGAACGGTAGACACGAAGACATGTATTTCTCTGTGCGATTGCGTATAATTTGAAGACTATTGGTAAACGGTCTGTGATTCATCATAGAAAAGATGAAGAAGCTTTCTGGAAGGGAGCGGTCAAGCAGAGAAGAACGGTGCTTAGCATGACATATACTCTTAATAAGGAATATGCCTGTCTGATCTCCTTCTCGAAATGCAATCGCCTTTGCTGATTCGTGCCAAGGGCGATAAAAATCGCCCGGTTGCAGAAGTGCGAGATCTCTTCGCAAGTTGACTCATTCTGTGCGTGTCTTCTTCGAGAAGCTTAACTTTTCTCCATTAGAATTACCCTCAATTTTTATTTAATTTTATCCCATTAAAATTACTTAAAAATATTTTCCAATTTTTCAATATTTTAAATTCTTTTTCTGTTTAAATACTTAACAAAAATGTGTTATTAGGACTACTCTGCAATTTTTCAATTTTGAAATACATGGTCTATATATAATCTATTACTTAAGGATATTATAGAAGTTACAAAATCTCAAAGCAAGTCTAATGTCGAGAAACAGCGTTACTTAACTATTCATTTTTCTAGTCTAACTTTTACTTTAGGTGGTGTAAAATAGAAAAAAAAGAACACACCTGTGCGACTGTTCCCATAAGAAGACAAAGAATCTGTAATATTATCGAGATATTGCGACTGTTCCTTCATTGGTAAAATGAAACACCTGTTACATTATATTTGATATGATGTAAAAAATAGGAATTAAATACAGGTTTGGTTTGACATATGATTCTATATCTTCTACTTCTTGAAGAATATTTTTGATAACTCAGTATTTCACTTCAGTAGTATTATAAATATGCCAAGATTTATAGAATGTTTCATAAAGAATGTGATTCTTCATAGATGACGTTATTTCTAAGAAAATTGAAATAGGACTAATAGAATAATATTTATCGACATACAAGAGACTCTAGCCAGGTCTCCGACAATATTTCTTATAATTTTTTCTAGAAGGAATGACTGAAGGTATTTTAATTAGTATAATAAATAATATGTATGAGAGATACGTCTTTATAATTAATTCTAGAATAAACTTCTCTAATTTTTGCTTTTGAGAAAGAGAATCAAACATTTGTTTGATCAGAGATTCTTATTTTTATGCAAAAAATATCATATGTCTCATATTTTATATAGAAAATTTAAATAACTTCTAAAAGATCGTAGATTACATGGATATGGATTATCTTCAATTCACTCTGTTGATTGATTATTAACATACTATTGGGTTGGCAACTAAGTGATTGGGGATTTTGTCATTAGATGGTATTGACAAAATCCGCAATCACTTAGTTATCAACCCAATATACAAGATTTCCAAAACATCTATAAAGAATGAAATTCTAAAAGTACCCGACACTTCAATCTACTACAAAATATTTAAAAATACTTCCAACACCTTAGTACTGTATATATTAATACCAGAACTACTATATTACACCATATACTGTAGAAGTACTATATATTTCAATACACTTGAGATCTTGTAATACAGTAAATATCTATGAATACCAAACTACTATATTATACTGTATATTATAGAAGTATAATTGCAAGATACTTTAAACTATTTAACACTGGAACTACTATATTATGTCTGTATCATAGAGATACCACTACGTCAAACCACTTACTTCATAATCGAGCAATATCCTCGTGTCAAGGTCACGCATGATGCCCTCTACCCGTTCTCAATTTTCAGCGTCCGGAATCAGAGGAACAGAACGCGGAACGTGAACGAATTCCTGCTAAACGTTGCCATCACCGGCTGCCAGGATGTTCTCTGTCGGTGTCCGTAGTCTGAGACGTCCCGTCATCGACCTTGAAACTTCAGGTCGGAGAACCGAGAGAGGTTTCGCCTTGGGTAATCGGTGCCGCGGACTCGAAAACTAGGCCTGTGCCTGCGGTGACGTCGTCTTCGTTATACGTTCCGATGTTGTATACAGTGAACGAACAGTGATGAGAGGCGTGGAGACGACGAGGACGAAAGAGACGCGAAGCGAGCGTGGAGGAGCAGTGAGGAGAGCAATAAGACAGAATGTGTTGGTGAACGAAGGAGAGAGAGAAAGAGGAAAAAAAAGATATGCACAATGTATACGGAGAAGGAAAGAGAAAGAAAGACAGAGGCGCGTTCGCGGTAACGAAACAAATAGGCCGGCGACTTTCACCGCGTATCCAAGAACGGCAACACGACATACAGCGAACACAGGCTGAGCGCTCTTGGCCCAAACCACTCGAGTATGAGGTGTACCCTCGCTCACCAACGTCCTCGAGGGTGGGGGGAATCCTGCTTCGAAGCCGCCAGACACGAGGCATACCCTGAGAGCCAGCGAACGGACCTCGATTCTTTTTCTTTCGCCCGTGTGTCGCACGTGTTGTCTCTATTCTCCGTGGTGGCCCGGCTACGACTTCACTGTGCCTCCATCCACCATACAGAAAGTGTCTTTTCGTTGATCTCCGCTGTTTTGATATCTCTTTCTTTTTTTTTTGTACAGTATATGGCCAAAAATTGGATAACGTTCGAGTCAGCTTGTCGCGTACCGAAGTGTGTGTCACCTTGCACGCCTTCCTTGTAGCCATTCCTCCTTTGAATAGATAGTAAGTACACAAGCGGATAGTTATACAGAGCCGGAGGATATTTCATACGAAGCATGCATTCCCGCAGTCGACTCTGAACAGAAAGCATCGAGTAGTGCGGCAGTTTTTGTGCGCCAAGAGAGGAACAAAGTGGTGATCAATCGTTGAAAGAAATGCACGGGTGCGTGTTGTTACGCTGACGATGACACGACGACGACCACCAGATTCGACATGGATCGACCTGCTAGTCTGGCTGCTTTTGATCATCCTGCCTGCTGGAACCGGTACGACTCTTACCTTATGATGCTAGATCGCTGCACGCGCGCGATTTCGTTATCCGCTCGAGCGAACTTGGAGCGACGAAAGTGTACCGAAAGTGAAAATGTGGAGCAATGATGTTCCAATCGAGGAGATTTCATTTTGCTATTTTATAGTTGGGAGAACCAGTGGAGTGTTTCTTGATCTCCGATATCAGGAATGAGTTTGTTTTAAAGTAAGGTATAAGTATTGATCCGTAGAGGTAGCTAAGAATTTTGAACTGATTGCTGAAACTGATTCATAATTAAGATTGTCTGAAAATGATATAAATAGTGGGTTTAATGAGGTTCATAAATGATTATGGATGATTATGGTAACTTTGAGAATGGAATTTGTGGATGAGTATGACTTTGGATAAAGTATCACATGACTGAATAATTTTTAAGGCATAAAGAATTTATGTTTTTTAAAGAAAAATACAAATTGTATATAGTTTTGTAAACAAGTGTCTTCCTTGTGATTTTAATAATTTAGTAATCAAATCACGTTAATTAGTTAATTTGAATACTGTGTAACATAAGCTTCAACCAAATTAGATCTGAGTCTTACTTCACCCTGTTAGTTCTACTCTTTTTTGTTTCTTAAGGTCATTACAATTTAATTGGCTTATTCCCTCTATGAAAGAGCTTTAAAATTAATTGTACATTCGTTTCTCGATGAATGTACAACTTGGTTGATCGTAAATTAAATCTCCTCCTAATCCCTAACGAATAATGTATGTGCATAGTTGACTGATTGAACGATTATCTTTTACCCGTGATACATCTAATCGAACCACTCCACGAGCAATCCTAAAAATGGTCAAGGGAGCCAGATCTTATTTGAAAAATTTTGTTTCTTTAAATTAGGAACTTTATAAAGGATACTTTATAAACAATAATAGGCAAAAACGATTGAACGCCTCCAAAGAATTTTAAATATTTTTAAATAAGTTCATGATTCTAAAAAACTAACTGAACGATCACAAAAATAATCGAAGCAGATCTCACTTGAAAGATTCTGAATCCTAAAAAGAAGTTCACGATTTCAAAAACGAACTGAATGATCATGCCTCGAAATATTAAAAAAATAATCGAAACAGAACTTATTCAAAATCTATTGCATTTAGTTTTTAAAAAATATATTCATAATTCCAAAAAACCATTCATAGATATATAACGCATGCCTTTGAATTCATCCTACATGATCCATCTACGAGTAGTTAAAGATTTCCACTTTATTAATGTCTGTTCTTGGACCCTCTCGTGACACTTACTTTTAGCATTAGAAAACTTTCATTTCGTCGAAAGAAGACTGCATTTCTCGATGCAATTCGACGCTTTCATGTTCATTATGATCTTAGAAAATGTTTTCTTGTTGTTTCTTACAGGAGTTGTGCATAGCTATGCGGATAAACAAAGGTACGATGGATGGTACAACAATCTGGCTCATCCTGATTGGGGATCGATCGGCAAGTAGTTCAAATACTATTCCGTCGTTGTCTTCTTACTCTGTTTAAATCTGTTTCTCTGTAAACAAGTTGCATTCACAGTAGAATAAGATCAGATCGTTATTAAACGGTAGGACAGGGTCAAATTAGGAAAAATTGTCTTTTAGATGAATATTGTAAGAATATTTTTAAGAAGATATTGATAAAATATTGATAATGGAATATTGAGAAATATTGGTAAACTGCGAGGAAGATAGGAGGTTTGGAATTTAAAGAAACTGTTTTATGATTTTGTATTGTTTTGTTATAATTAAATGATACAATTTAATATTTGAAAGAAATCGGGGACAGTGAGATTGAACAAATTTTCAGTAATTTTGCCTAGCTTTTCGTTAATATTTATCCGTACGTTGTTACATTTGTACGATTATTAAATTTGCATTACAACATGGGAATTATTATAATTTAAACAAAGAAAGAAGAGAATTGTAGTTGCAAATATTTTTTGTTGACATTGTGATGCGGCTCGAATTGCAATGGCGTGCAAAGCCAATGGCGCGTAGAGTGAAAGGCGAAAAAAGTCGCTATTTTGTTTCAATATAGGTTGGTATAAAATGGCCAGCAAAAACTTTAGCACCGTGAAAGACGTAATCAGCTCTGCCGACAGAAATGTTATGGTTCTTTAAACATGAAAATCGCCGCCCCTTGATTATTATACTAACATTGATGTATTCTATTTAACATGAACGACATTTCTACTAATGATACTTTGAAAATAAGACGTATACATATCCATTAAATAGTCTAAAATCACGAGATCATTCTTTTTATCTCTCTAGAAAAATAATTAAGTTACAAATGAATCCTGTCAGCGACATTTGTTTTTTTATACCAAAAGAATCTTTCATTTTACGCTTTAAATGTTTGTTACGTTTTTTACGCTAATTTTCTACCTTGTTTAAATGACACCATATCTTATAAAATGTTCTTTCCTGCGTGTTAACTATCTATGTACTTCCTGACAGAACGCTAATAATTTAGTCAAACGTATAATGTCGTACGGAGTTCATCGTTTGTGCTAATAGAGTAAGAAAAGAATAACGGAATAGTTAATTTTTGATTCGGTTTTACAGTTCTTTCACAGCATTAAAATATAAGGTATACGCTTATTTAATTTTCAATAGTTATCATTAGATCGTAAATAAGTTATACTAGTTTGGATTAAGCTATTTACCTAATAGAGAGTTGAGGAAGCTCATAGGAAGAAAAATATACATCGTATTATAAGTTGAGCTGAGAAATTATGAGTTTCAGGAAAGATAATTTCCTTCGGCAAAATTGTAATGAATTCAATTCGTAATCAAACGTTACTATAAAAATGGCATTTAGTTTTTCAATTTTTAAGTATTTTACTTTAATTATTGTTCTCTGTTTTATGTAAAAGAAATTACAAATTAAATGATGCATTGTCGGTGGCTATAACTATGATTCATCGATATCAAAGACTTTTTAAATAATCCCAGATAACAGGGGAAATATTATTCCAAAACACAAAAGATTTAGCGAAAGTGCTGGACGACAACGCTTTGTAATAAATAATTAGAAAAAAAAAGGAATTGATTATCGGATCATGTCGCTCTTAACACGGTTTGTACATCCGTAGACAGCAGGCTGATACGAAAGATGCCAGCAGCATATTCCGATGGGGTTTACATGTTGGCTGGCCAGGATAGGCCATCTCCAAGGAAGCTCAGTCAGCTTTTCATGCAAGGTGACGATGGTCTACCATCCGTCAAAAATAGGACAGCGTTATTTGCCTTCTTCGGTAAGAATATATCAATGTTTTTGATCATTTTAAACAGTGCATATTAATTTTCGTTTAATTTCACGAAGTATATTAATCAAAGGCAAAATAAGTACAGATAAACGTAAAAACTAAATTATAATTAACGCCCTTTACAAAAAAATATTCATTCACCAGAATATAATTCTACAATAGATTCAATAAAATTTTTTTCTTTTTTACCTAATCAAAGAAATTAACAAGAATTTCATCATAGTAGCGAAGTCTGTAGACTAAACAATAAGATCGTTTTACATTTACTGCATTAGCATCGATGACTCAATCAGGATAAACCTAGACAAATTTACGAGAAAATTATTACATTATTAGCATTTTAACAAAGAACCAAAATTACGGGATTTAAAGTATCTTTCATTTACTTATTATGAAAAAAATTTCAAAGATCTTTATAGAAATCGTAAATTTATTTTTCTTTGATCTCACGAAAATGATCAAATTACTAGTATTTCAATAAAGAACAAAAATCATGCAATGTAAAGTATCTTTCGTTTATTTCTCTTGAAGAGAAATCCCAACAATTTCTAAAGAAATTTTGAATTATTTCTCTTTAATTCCAAGTATCGGAGAAATCAATACGATTTAATAATAATGTCGTCATACAAGAAAATTGTCACTCGGAGATATTTCGAATGAATCAGGTAATGATAGAATAGCATGTAGAATTACCATGGCTGACGGTGCACGCATTCGAATATCTGTGCACGTTGTTGCGCAAACAGTAAGGTGTCCGGGTGTCGGAATAGAAACGAGTATCACGAGGTGCAGAGAACTTTTTGATCCACTTTTCACGGTAAAATATTCTGTGTAACGTATAATGAAGTGTGGTTCACGTTGAATCGGGAATTATTGAAAATAGGGAATAATTGATTCGTATTTAATTTAGTTTTAAGGATTGTTACAATTAATAAATAAAACTAGCAATTAATCTATGGATATTTATAAAAATTCTTATTTTTATTAAATCAAATTAATAATTAGAGACATTTTAGAGAAAGGGAGCTTAAATAAAAATTTGTTTCTCCTGTTTCATCCAAATAATGTTATAAACACCATACTTTGGATATTTCGTACAGTTTTGTATATTACGTGCATCCTATACATTTTTTCGAGTTTAATTTCTGTCAGAAATGTATACACGTCCGTATTCTACTAATAAAAATAGCAATTTTATTAAATTTGAGTCAAATTTTAGTAGGGCTTTTGCAATATGTGTGAAAGGGTTTTGTTGAATGTTTAACGATGCTTTAAAAAATATAAAAATGTATTCGTAAAAGACTTTCGGTGATATGAATTTCTGAAATTCATCAAGGACACGTGCATTTAAATTTCCATTTCACTTAGATTTCTCTGTGAAAAATTATATAGCGATATGCGTATGCATCATATCGTTATTATGTCCATTGTTTCTCTTATCAATTAAGTATCAATTCAGTATGGAACTATTAATGAACAAACAGATTAATAATGGCATACAAGTACCAGACGTTTTTCTTAGAAACTTGCCGCATTATAATTTATCGGAATATGTACTTACATGAAATTATTCTTCAATATATTTACATAATAACCCAAAGCTTAAATACGTAGAAGTAGCAAAAATGAAAAATTTTTCTACATTTCAGTATCTTATTATGTATATGTACATTTATGAAAACGTAGCAAAAATAATTTTTCTAAATTAGTTACGCATGTAGAATTAATTATTAGCTACAGATGAAGGAAAATAATAAAGGATATGTCTAACGATAAAGGAAATTAAGTAAAGCGTATATAGAATACTAAATTAGTACGCAACGAACGTAGTACATATTACAGAGATGAACCTTGGATAGCCAATTGAATTAAATTAAGAAAATCAGCACTCAAAAGAAACATCCTGGAAAATTTCCAGACAATCCAATGTGTGCTTCGTTAAATCAAATTTGACTACGACGATCACACTTAAAGAGAAACGATTCCTCAAAAGTTTGAAGTAAAATTAATTAAAGCAAATCGAATTAGGAAATTCAGCATTATAATTAAATTAAATTAAGAAAATTAGAATTTAAAGGAACGATTCTTTAATAATTCGAAATGAGAATATTTAAGCGAAGAAGACCAGAATTAGTATTATTATTTCTCTCCATCCCTCATTTCTTAGCGTAATTAGTCTGATTTCTGTATATGTTATTCTGTACTCGTTTAGTATGTGTTTTCAATTTTCTATTTCTGGTGTTATATAG
Source organism: Bombus pascuorum (assembly GCF_905332965.1). NCBI lineage: Eukaryota > Metazoa > Arthropoda > Insecta > Hymenoptera > Apidae > Bombus > Bombus pascuorum. The sequence goes on from NC_083490.1 coordinate 8,844,874, forward strand.
TTAACATGGTAGGTTCTCTTCTATTTTATATTTCATTCCTTGTCTTATCGTCGTTGTCCAACCTAGTTTGCCAGCTAATCTTACCTATGCGATAATTCTTTCTATCGACAATGGTACATTTAATGGTCCTATTGCTGTTATGTCTTTAATTCTTTTGTTTGTCCCGCTGTATGTATGAAGTTCGTTGCTCTGTTTCCATCGTCTTGTCACAGCTTTTGGAAATATCTTCTATTACGAATCATCGTACATATGTTGCTGTCTTCTATTTCCTGTAATGAGTTGGTATCTAAGTGATTCGGTTTCTCTTTTCGTCCGATGTCTTCTAGTTCATTATTCTCAATAGAAAACCAGAATTACAAAGTGCTTTAGGTTTCCCCATAATTCGATCTGAATTTAATTGATTTAATTCGAATTAAGCAAAGTCAGAATTCTAATTAGATTAAACTTAAAAAATCCAAATCCGAAGCAGTCAATTGCTCAATAATTCGAAGCGAACGTGTTCGGTCTCACGTCCTCAATTTTGTCCCAAAAACCGTTGCTTAAACCGGAATTAACAAACGTCGAGGAACCAGTGCGAAGGAAAGTGCGGTCGATTCTTGAAAGAGGCGAAATGCAAAAACTGGAACACTCCCCTGAATTCCATCCGTGTCGATTGGTGTTTGCGGCGAAACTCGACAGCGGAAGCGACCAAAGGGGAAAAAGTGATCCTTCGAGAACCGGTTGTGCGTTGCAACCGCTTCCTTGAGAAGTAGAACCTCGATCGCTCTTCATCGAACCTGCGTATGGAACCATTTCAGGGCAACTGGTCACGTCGGAGATAATCATGGCCAGCGAAAGTGGCTGCCCCATAGAGTACCATCGAATCGACGTGGACAAATGCGATCCGGTTTTCGACAAGGAGTGCCAAGGTAACAAGTACATTCCCTTCCGTCGGGCGGATTATGATCGGCAAACCGGACACAGCCCTAATAGCCCACGTGAACAGGTAATTTCTTGCTTTACCCGATTTTATTTATTCACCTGATTTATATATTGATAATTGGGAATACGTGAATGACTTGCGTCGTTGAACTTTGGTTGAACATTGGAAGACGAGGTTGCCTTGTGGTATTTTTGGGAACGTATAGTATAATATACAATAAATGTAATGATATTTAACTATATATGATAATTACCAAATATAAGAATATGTTGTATATTTATTATAGCGTATTTTGAGGGAATTTCGACTAGCAATACAGAAAGAGTTTCGAATTTCAATTTAGGTGAAACGTTTGAATTTAATTTAAATTTGACTTAGATTGGATTTGAATTTAATTTGAATGTAGTAGGATCTGAATTTAATTTAGACTTGAGTTTAGATATTGTTGTCTTAATCTGAAAATTCGGAAATTGAATTGTATTTGAAAATTTAAACTTGTATTTGAGAAAGTTCGATCGTTTTAATAAAAATAAAAAAGAAATTTTAAAATATCCAGACAACATATTTTCGATGGATATAAACTTTATTCATAATGATAGAGAAAGTAGTGGTCATTAAGAGCTCCGCAAGTTATTTCTTGCGCTTCTTTTCAGCGTATCTTATTATTGCGCCACCGGGTAAAGCGTATTGAACATTTTTCACGAGAAACCGTGTCACATACGAGACACAGAAAACTTGTATACGCACCATAATTTCTCGTTTATTTCATTACCTTTTACGTGTAAATTCATATACGTATATATTAGATAATACCATAACTAATGCTATTTTTTCGACAATTAAATTTAAATTAATGGATTTTGTCACGAAAAGGTGTATATAGACATACCGAAAATATGGCATTATTTATAATCTAATAATATTTAAATATAAAATTTTGATAAAATACATCATTTCCAAATATAAAGTTTAATGAAATATGTAATCTTTCAACGTATGATTTTCAGGGTTTAGAAATATTAAAAAATTGATAAAATTTTCAAATATAAAATATATAATTCCCATATATAAAATATGCCAAAAATAAACATTTGTGTAACATAAAACTTTCGGAGCTTCAAATATAGAATGGAATTTTATTACCAAAGATTATTCAGATATTGGGAAATAAATCGTGAAAAGTAGCTCTGAATACGTGAGGTTGCAGATAAACAAAGTGACGAGTTGGATCGACGGTAGCTTCATTTATTCGAGCAGTGAAGCATGGGCGAACACCATGAGGTCTTTCAAAAACGGCAGCCTTCTTATGGAGCCTACCAGGAAATTTCCTGTGAGGAACACAATGCGTGCTCCACTTTTTAATCATGCTGTTCCACACGTTATGAGAATGCTCAGTCCAGAACGTCTTTATCGTGAGTTCAATATCTTTTATCATTGTACGTGAGGATTTCAAAAATTTCATTGTGACAAATCATATTCAGTTCTTGGAGATCCACGAACGAATCAGCATCCTCCGTTATTGGCTCTTGGAATATTGTTTTATCGGTGGCATAATGTGATTGCTGCACGAATACAACTGGAGAATCCAAATATGTCTGACGAAGATATTTTTCAGAAAGCGAGACGTGTTGTTATAGGAACGCTTCAGGTTTGTATTATTTATTGTATTTAAATGATTATTAAATACACGCACGCGTGGCCACCTATTTATTATAGATTTATCTAGTTGGATAACTTTGATATAAATCGCAAACTGTTAACCGAACGATTGTTTTATTATAGATTATTATTGAAAAATAAGATACATATTTCTCAAACTTTAATATACATACAAATTAGAAATATTATTTTATATAACGATGAATTCATTTACTTAAAGCAACTTGTATCATCTTATATCTATTGTATTATCTCCAATCTTATGGAATTTTCTCATAATTACACAGATTGCTATTCAACATAAATTCATAAAGATGATCAGCATCTCCATATTCGATATACACATTACTTAATTCGATTACATATTAAATATCTAACTTAATTAAAACAAAATACAGATGTAACATATACTTTCTATCCATAAATTGTCACTCCGTTGTCGTCGTTACAAGTAATACTATATCATTGTCGTGTAATTGTACACCGTTACTGTAACTCGGTATACACGATGTACTAATTTCATACTACTTGAAGAATTAATACGAACTTACCAACCGTAATCCTTTATGAAATCTATGAGTATCGTCTTTATATCGTTTAACCATATTATACCATACTGTTTATTTACTTCATTACTTGTAAAGTAATCCTGTTTTTGTTGCAAAGTGAATTTTTAAACTAAATAGAATTTGTCATTAACAGATAGGATTAATTTTTTCTTTTTAAATTGCAGAATATTATTTTATACGAGTATATTCCAATACTTCTTAATGAAGATCCTCCAACGTATACAGGATACAAGCCAGACTTACATCCTGGAATCAGTCACATATTTCAGAGTGCAGCTTTTCGATATGGACACACATTGATACCACCAGGATTGTATCGTCGAAATGAAAATTGCGAATATAGAAGAACTAATACCGATCAACCTGCGATTAGACTCTGCTCCACTTGGTGGGACTCCAATGCAAGTGGTGTTTAAAAACAAATAGTTTATATTAGATATAGATTATATTTCTATATATTAATTATGAATAAGTTTCAATTTCCAGTAAATATTCAATAACTTCCAATAATTGATAAATTTGAATTTCTAGTAATTTCAAATATATTAAGTTGTCCCAAAAGTTTCATTCCTTTTATAAGGAAATAATAAATGCACAACATTTTTTATTTTACATTATTTTACTGAATTATGTCTGATCTATTTTGTTCTACAGTTAGTTCTACATACCTTTTTATTATATTTTTTGTTTTACAGTTAAAACAAAATGGATCATACATAATACAATAAAATAATATAAAACAAAAAATGTTATGCATCTATTATTTCCTTATAAAACAAAAGAAACTTTTGGGATAATCTAATATATTCTAGATGTCCTTTAATAATTCTAACATTTCAGTTTTTAATATCTTATTTTTATATTTTAATTAATTTAAATATAATTCCATTTAACTTAGATTAAGTTATGTTTCTATATTCTTAGGAAGTTTTAACTAACAGTACGATCGAAGAACTCCTCATGGGCATGACATCGCAAATAGCAGAGAAAGAGGATAATCTCCTTGGCACTGACATTAGAAATAATTTATTCGGACCTATGGAATTCTCAAGACGCGACTTAGGTGCTTTGAACATCATGCGAGGAAGGGACAACGGGCTTCCAGATTACAATACAGCTAGGGCACATTTCAAGCTACCTCGTAAGAAAACTTGGAATGAAATCAATCCGGAATTATTCAATAAAAACCCTTCGCTACTACGTACGTTAGTAGAAATTCATTCGAATAATTTAAACAATGTGGACGTTTACGTTGGTGGAATGTTGGAATCCAGTGCCGGCCCTGGAGAACTCTTTTCAGCTGTAATTAAAGAACAGTTTCTTCGCTTGAGAGATTCTGATAGATTTTGGTTTGAAAATGAAGAAAATGGGTAAGTGGTGATGATAGCATTGATAGGTATTATATTGGTTATTATTATATTGAATATATAATAAGATTTTGTTCAATTTATAATTTATTGAAAGAAAAAATTAATAGTAGTAAGATAACGATCCCAAATTATTAATTAGTTGTTCATATAAAAATTTCTAAAATAAATTCCAAAAGTAATATTGTGCACTAACATTTATATTATATTTTATTTTTTAGAATTTTCACAAAAAGTGAAATAGCAGATATTCGTCGTGTAACTCTGTGGGACGTAATAGTAAACGCGACAGGAATACCAGCAGACGCCATTCAAAGGAGTGTGTTCAACTGGGAAGAAGGAGATCCATGTCCTCAGCCTTATCAACTCAACTCAACAATGCTGGAACCCTGTGTTCCACTACAACGTTACGACTATTTCGAAGTAATTATTATTCGTTATACTTGGTGGAAGAGATAATTAAAGTATGAATCGATATAACTGCACGTACAACCGTATGCACCTAAGTCAAATGAGTAGGCAGTACTATAAAGAAGAGACAATGCCATATCGATATCGTATAGTCCCTCTGTTTCCCTTTACATATACATCTCAAATTGCATTTCTTGAAACGATAACCAGTTTAATCAATTTCAAAACCTCACGATATCTCTTCCAGCGACAGTCTATTATACAACATCACGTAACAAACTATCTTCCTGGAACTTCACGTTTTCCTCATGTTACCCTATATGTACAAACTCTGAAAACTATGTACATCTACTCCATTACAGGGAAGTGAGCTGGTGTACATATACGCCTGTGTTTTTCTCGGGTTCGTTCCGATTCTTTGCGCTGGTGCCGGTTATGGTCTGGTCAAGCTCCAAAACCGACGAAGAAGACGTCTAAAAATTCTCCAAGAAGCGATACAAAAAAGGAACGATGGTAAAATCTGCGTGGACAAAATGATCGTACGAGAGTGGTTACACGCGAACCATCGTCGTCTGGTCAAGGTAAAATTCGGGCCGGAAGCGGCTCTGCACATCGTCGATCGCAAGGGAGAGAAACTCCGCACATTCGATTTCTGCGACGTGAACACGGTCACGATAGAAGAATCGCAGGTGATTGCGGCGAACTTTTACGTTTTACTTTTAGAAGGAGAATCCAGTCAAGAAATCTTGGCTGAAATTTCATAATTGTGTAATATTGTATAGAGTTTTACAAAGGAAACAGGTGAATTAAACACATGAAAATTTGTAGAGACTGGTTCTCAGGTTTGGCTCACCGATTTCAACGGGCCGGGTTGATATGCGAAACCCATGTAATTCCACGCTTTCGTGCGTTTAAAAATGTTTCTTGCTTCATAAGATGGAATTACGCTGGTTATTGTTAATATGATTAGGGCAATGTCTATGTAGTATAGTGTCATTACCGTGATAAGTGCATTGATTCGTTAATAAATTAGATTGCTAAATTTTTTAAAATAATTAAAATAAGAAGAATGCCATTGATTGAAAATTTCAAATATTATATAGTAGAAAGTACGTTATTCAAGAATTAATTATTTTTCTCACAATATAGTATTTTACAAAACTTAAGTATCACGAGAGTAATCATTTTATTGAGTTTCAGTCAACATGTTGATATGCAAGTAGTTATTAATAAAATATTTGTAAATTCTATTTATTTTTCTACACTTTCTAAGTTATGCATAAAATATGTTTCATTAAAAATAATTTTACTAACAATGGTTTAGCGTGATTGAAATAGAGAGCATTCTATATATTATTATTATTCCTAACACTTTGCGTTCTTCGCACAATCTTCTGTACAACATATTAATTGATATTTATTTAGGAAAACGAGAATGGTCATCGTAAGGCGTTGGTTCTATTGCGGATACCGCGAGACTACGACCTTGTCCTTGAACTGGATTCGCTGGCCTCGCGTAGAAAGTTCATTGCGAAACTGGAGGCATTTCTGGCGTCCCATAAGAAGCACTTCACTCTGTCCCAAGTGAGTAGGGACATTATGCTTGCAAAAGCGGAAACGAAGGAACGCCGCCAAAAGAAACTCGAGCAGGTACTTTTTTTGCATTCTTAGTTCGAATCGACTCCTATTTCGCCTTTTAAAGCTTTCAACGTATCACTTCCCGCTTTGTAAACTATGTAAGGCTAGTTTTTTTCTTTTTCTGACAGTTCTTTAGGGAAGCTTACGCCCTGACGTTCGGTTTACGACCTGGTGAAAGGCGACGACGGTCCGAAGATAGCGACAGCGGTGAGGTCGTTACCGTGATGAGGACGTCGCTTTCTAAAAGTGAATTTGCGAGCGCGCTTGGAATGCGTGCAGACGCTGTGTTCGTAAAGAAAATGTTTAATATAGTCGATAAAGACAGGGACGGTCGTATCTCGTTTCAGGTAAAAGGTGTTGAATTTTGGAAATGGAATTTTTAAGTTTCGCACCTTTGTACAACATATTTGTGCGACATATTTTATATGTATTTTAAGTTACAGTTTCTTTGACTAATTAGCGCTTTTGGTTGATAAATTTCTCATTTTCGTTTGAGGAAAATATTATGTTATTAAATTATACCAATTATTTAATTAAAATTATAATTAAAATTTAGATTAAAAAGCTTTAACTTAGATTTGTATTAAAAATTAAGCTTTAAAGATTAAAAATAATATATTAAGTGGTTAAAAAGCAATAACCAAAAGCTAAGAATTCATCCATTTTAATAATATATTAAGGAATTAAAACTTATATATATCTCCATTTTAGGAATTTTTGGACACTGTTTTATTATTTTCACGCGGGAAAACCGAGGACAAATTAAGAATAATCTTTGACATGTGCGATAAAGACAGTAACGGAGTCATTGACAAAGAAGAGTTATCAGAAATGCTCAGATCTTTGGTAGAAATTGCACGCACAACTAGTCTATCAGACGATCATGTTACAGAATTAATCGATGGAATGTTCCAAGTAAACTTTCAACTCCAAAATGTCTATCGTTAAAGTATCCGTTCCAGAACATCGACTGCATCTCCAATATGGTTTCTTTTAGGATGCCGGACTCGAGAGAAAGGATTACCTCACGTACAACGATTTCAAGCTGATGATGAAAGAGTATAAAGGCGATTTCGTTGCGATCGGTCTTGATTGCAAAGGCGCGAAGCAGAATTTCCTCGACACATCGACGAATGTAGCTCGTATGACAAGTTTCCATATAGATCAACTTCCACCAGAGGATTCGAAAACCTGGGCTAAAAAACAGTGGGACGCTGTTTCGACATTTCTTGAGGAAAATCGCCAAAATATTTTCTATTTATTTGTTTTCTATGTCACAACCATCGCTTTATTCGTCGAAAGATTCATTTGTAAGTTTCTTTTTGGTTATTTTAAACGTAGAACTACGAAATCTGTCCAAATATGTAATAAGTTCTTTTTTTAACTTATACTTTTCTTTGCAATTGAACAGCTGAAAAAAGGAGCTATAATAAATACATGCATAGGTGCTGAATATATTTTCTAGGGAAATAATTGAATCGTTCTAAATTTTAGATTATTCCTTTATGGCTGAACACACGGATTTGAGGCATATTATGGGAGTCGGAATCGCCATAACCAGAGGATCTGCAGCAGCCTTGTCTTTTTGTTACTGTCTACTGCTTTTAACGATGTCACGCAATCTTTTAACTAAGCTCAAAGAATTTTCTATTCAACAATACATTCCTCTTGATTCTCATATACAATTTCATAAAATTGCTGCGTGCACTGCGTTATTTTTCTCCGTTTTGCACACAGTGGGACACATGGTGAACTTTTATCATATCTCGACTCAACCATTAGCTCATCTTCGATGTTTGACCAGCGAACTTAGTTTCCCAAGCGATGCTCGGTTGACAATATCGTTTTGGCTTTTTAGAACAGTAACAGGTAGATATTTAGCTTAATTTTTATTTACTACAAATTACTTAATAATCATATAAATGTTTTAAGTAACACTAAATTATTTTTACAGGTTTAACTGGGATCTTGCTATTCGTAGTAATGACGATAATTTTTGTCTTCGCTCACCCAACTATTCGTCAAAAAGCGTATAAATTTTTCTGGTCCACGCATAGCTTATACGTAGTTCTATATGCATTGTGTTTAATACACGGTTTGGCTCGTTTGACTGGCTCTCCGCGATTTTGGATTTTCTTTGTTGGCCCTGCCATTATTTATTCTCTAGACAAGGTAAATTAAGTGATTATTCTATTGTATTTTATTGACTCTATTATTCAGATTTATAATTTTATCATCTAATTTTGTTATTAATTAGCTGCGCCTTGTGATAATTTATTTTCCAATTTTCATACATAATAATTACTGCTATTAATTATTATATTATTATTTTACATTTTTTAAATTAATAAATCCCTTATTAATTATTACACTATTATTTTTAAGATGGTGAGTCTCCGTACCAAATGCATGGCACTGGACATCATCGAAACGGAGCTGCTACCTTCGGACGTGATTAAAATCAAATTCTACAGGCCACCAAATTTGAAATATTTATCTGGTCAATGGGTTCGTCTTTCTTGTACTGCATTTAGGTCGAATGAATTTCATTCGTTCACCTTGACTTCTGCACCACACGAGAACTTTCTCTCGTGTCACATTAAGGCGCAGGGACCGTGGACTTGGAAATTGCGCAATTACTTCGATCCCTGTAATTATAACCCGGAAGACGAGCACCCAAAAATAAGAATAGAAGGACCGTTCGGTGGTGGCAATCAAGATTGGTACAAGTTCGAGGTCGCTGTGATGGTTGGCGGTGGTATTGGTGTCACTCCCTACGCCTCCATGTTGAACGATCTCGTGTTTGGAACTTCTACCAATAGATACTCTGGAGTTGCCTGTAAGAAGGTAGTTATAACTGGATTTTATCGTACTTAGATTTAAAAATAATGATATTTTTGTATAATATAAATATTTAATAATATTTATGTTATTATATGTTATTATTAAATTTAGGTTTATTTCCTTTGGATTTGCCCTTCTCACAAACATTTCGAATGGTTCATCGACGTGCTAAGAGACGTCGAGAGGAAGGATGTTACGGACGTGTTAGAAATTCACATATTTATTACGCAATTCTTTCACAAATTCGATTTACGCACAACCATGTTGGTAGGTTATTGCACAATTGTAATTACTTAATTAGTTGGGAAATTACATTTTTATTATATAAACACAAATTGAATTAAATTTCTTTGTTACAGTATATTTGTGAGAACCATTTCCAAAGGCTATCCAAGAAAAGCATATTCACTGGATTGAAAGCGATAAATCATTTTGGTAGACCCGATATGACGTCGTTTCTAAAATTTGTTCAGAAAAAGCATAGCTACGTAAGTGTTAGAATTACTTTCGCTTAATTAATACACATTGGAATATTTAATCTTAAAATTAAATAAACTATCACGAATTAAAATGAAACGTTATGAATATTATTTAAAAAATTAAATATACTAATCTAAATTTTTGTTTTAATTAAAACGTGCATCAAATTTGTCGTAGGTTAGTAAGATAGGAGTATTTAGCTGCGGACCGCGTCCTCTGACGAAGAGTGTGATGTCATCCTGCGACGAAGTGAATAAAGGTCGACGCCTGCCGTACTTCATACACCACTTCGAAAACTTCGGCTAGTCTAATTGATATCATGTCGAGAAAAGAGTAGAAGAAGAAAAACGATGGACTCTGTCGTGAATCTTGTGCAATTCTATCGAGTGTACATATTTATGCGCGTATGCGCATGCCTTATTTATATAACAAATATTATATTTCTTATTTATGATTACAAAAGAATGAAAGAATATTTGTTTCTTCAATTTACGTATGATAAAGTCAGTATTATTAACGTCAGCCCTATTGCGTGATATGACATTGACAAACAGGACTGATCAAACTGAATGAAAGGATTTTCAAGCTCATTATCCTGGAACTCCTACATATCCCTTTGAATTAAATATCTTTTTAACCGCTTAAGGATTGAATTTTTATTTAAATTGTATCAAAAATCTATATCTCTTTTTTTATTAATTTATTTTATTAAATATAATTTGAATTATGAAATGATTCTAAATTTAAGAAAATCTTCCTTCTGGAAATGTCAAAAGGTTCAGTGAGAATTTATCACCTATGTTAAGTTCTCAATTAATTATTAGATAATTGGTTAATTAATTTAAAGAGACATCTGATGGTAATTAAGTAAATAAAAGAGTTAATTTAGCTTATGTCCTCAAGCGGTCAAACAATTAAGTTTATCAGAAAAATTAGAGAAGCATATTTCATTGTAGTTACTGTTTATTCCCTTCCTTTCTCCATAGGAGTTCTAGGGCTAAACTTACAGTTTTAAATGAACAAAAACTTCTGTTGAAACATATTGAGGAATTTGTTAACACTAAAATATTATGTAGCATTTATAATCAGGTATTGATAGGTCTACGTGAAGACGATGGAAACGGATACGACCAGTTGTTCTTTGATGAATCTTCATTAGAGTCATGGTGAAATTCTGAAGGCTCGTGTGACGTATATCCTCGATTTATCACACCTTGTGTCTCTTCCTTAACATCGTGTCTATTTTGTAGCTTGGAAGACAATTGACTGAAACGATAAAAATTCCAGATCTATGTAATAAGTTCTAAATCACAATACTCAAGCCTGCTGCTGATTAATTCAACATATTATATAATTAAGCAAACATGAATTAAAATAGAACCTTATTATACGATCACCAAACGAATCCTCGATTTTAGGTAATCTTCGCCTGACGTTCCTCGTATCGAAACTCTCTTCTATGATAACATGTCTGTCGTACGGCGTATCGTAATCAACTTCCAATATCGTGGAGAACTGATGAGGAAAAATCATGTCTATCGCCGTAATCACCACTCCAGTGAACATACATCCGATACCTAGAAGGATTAACTTCCTGAGGATCCAATTTTTCCTTTTTCATCAATCATGTATTCTATCATACATTCAATTCAAGCAACATTTCATTTTCAGGCATTTAGATTTAAAACTGTAGATCTTCTTAACTTAGATTTTAGACTTTAGAGCTGAAGATAAAAGTACTAACCAGCTAACAATACAAGCCAATAATTCCATCCCAAATTAAAAGCAAGAATGGAACCATCGATATGTGCAATGAGAGGCTCGCAAGGTAAAAGTGCCCAGTAGATTAAATTGGTCAGAAGCATACATATCCCAGTGAAGATCATGCCGTAAGCGCCATATCGTGGCACTATTATTAATAACAGGTTCATCATGGCCCAAGAGGTAAAGGACGTCCTAGAAAGAAGCAATTAGTCAACGTATAAATAAAAACGAAAGATACAGTCAGGACAGAAGAATGAATTAAGAGTGACTCAATGGCAAAGGTATTTTCTCGAGGCATACCAGAGCATTAGCGACGCGTAGTAGCCAGCTTGTCGATATTTGCTTCCCCAAGAAAAGCCTTCTTGATGAAGGCTGAAGTATTCGGCTAGAGAAACTATAGGAAACGGTGCACCCTGGTTCAATGCTTGCTTAAAGGCACTCGTCATCTCTCCTGTACTCCTCCACCAGAATCTTTCGTTATACTCCACGTCGTCCATTGGATTTTCGCTACTTGGTAGCACTTTATGTGGAAATTATTAAAATAATGAAAAGAGAATAACTTAAATATTGAATAGCATTATATAAGACCAATTAATTTAAGACGCATCAAATTGTATTTGAACCCGTTTTCTAACAACTGAGGCATGTCATTTGTAATACCGTTTCATAATTGAGAAAGTGACCTCGAGCAGACAATTGATTTTGGACGCACAATAGGCGACTGGCGGCAGGTTTATTATAGCAACTTACGCCTGTAGGTGATGTTTATATGCATCAGACCGATATATCCTCCGATTTCCGCAGCAGTTTTCTGTCTCGAGAATGCACTGTATGTGCTAACAATGGTCGCGGAACTGGTGTGCCAGGATGATCCATACTGAGCGACTGTAATCATATAAAAGGAATCACATACATAGATATACATATAGTTCAATAGAAAAAAGTCAGTTAATTGCGAGCGAAGTGGACTACACAAACCTTGGATCGACGCTCCAACGAAAAGGCTCAAGGTCACTGTGAGAAACGTGCTAATACGCTGTCAAGCATAAAAATTTATAATTATATCAGTAACCAAATAACTAAAAATTATACTCATAATTATATCATTAACTGGAGAATTAAATTCTAAATTAGGGATAAAAAGGGATTAAACTTTAAATTTAGGATAAATTAGGCGTAAAAGGAAGAAGGAAGTACTGACCTCCTTTCGTATTCCAGGAAATATGACAAGGAACGCGGTAAAGATGGTGCCGAATATAACGAACACAATCACTAGAGGAACATCTCCCGTGACAGGCGTACGATTACTATAGCTATACAACGTGGGTCCTCCGTCTATACGGAAAGCGTCGAACCATCCCTTCATCTTTTTAATCGAATCTTCGAGTTCCCTTCGACCTTCAGGGAACCGGCCAGTTCCGGTTCTCCTTGCAGACCACTTGGCATCAGTGGCTTTCCCTGAGCATCCATCGAGTATAAATGTAACAGAGAGCAAATCACTGTGAATTTTACCCTTCTGCGCTCTTTATTTTCAAATCAAACGTTTCTATTCTTGGAAAATTTTTTAAGTTCGAGTTTCTCTTCGGAAAATTTCTTAAAGTACAAAACAATCACGTGTGATTTCTCGTTTCAAATGTTTCTTACAGATTTTCTTAAAACACTCAAAATCCTTTTTTCAGTTCAAACCAAAGCGAAATTAGGATCACAGTATAAGTAATAGGAAACAGTATAAAGTCAAAGTTTCTAAGAATTTGTGTACCTTAGGTCGCCACGGTCTGGCTACCAGCACCCAAGGACGATTATTGTGAAAGAACGATGCACGATACGGGCACCTGCACTGCGAACATGGAAGGTTCGAAGGCAGCTCGAACACTAAGAGCCACAGTAGGTTAACGGGTCTTCGAAAGCGATCTCCAGGCATGGAGTAGAGGGGACTGAGAGTCTTAATGTGTTTAAGAGGGGAGCATGAAAGAGAAAAAACGGACCAGGTGGGGCTGGCTAACTCTCGAAGGAGTCAGCCACCACCTAATCCAAATAGAGGAGGCGAAGAGCGACAAAAGGTGTTCTCGATCAGCTGAGCCAGGAAAACGCGGCTCAGAGCGAGAGGTGCGTGTCTGGCGCGTTTTATTTCGGCGGATCGGCGATCGATGATCCCGGATGACGACACGAGACGTGACACGTGAGCGTGGATCGCGTGGCATGCTTGATGGCACGCGGGCGACTTCGACGCCTGCACAGACGATGACGCTTGCACCTCGATTCCCGGGGAATTTTTTTCGTGTTTCGTCACACGTACACCTGAAATAAATTCTGGTTAACAAGAAGAATATTTAAATGAATTTACTTGGAGATGTGAATATAATGGATTATGTAATGAATTGCATGGTTGTTTATTTAAGGTATGATTGTTTATTATTAAGAATAACGTTAAAAATTTATTTTATACTTTGTGTTTCGTCACATGTATGTTTAAAATAAGTTCTAGTTAAGAAGAGGAATATCTAAGTGGACTTGGAGATGAGACTATAATGGATAATATAATGGATTGCATGGTTGTTCATTTAACGTATGAGTATTTATCATTAACAATAACACTAAAAATTTATTATTATTTCGTGTTTCGTCACATGTACGCTTAAAATAAGTTCTGGTTAAAAAGAGGAGTATTTGAGTGGATTTACTTGGAGACGTATCATTAGTTGATGCATTGGATTTTTAGGTTGTTAATTTAAAGTGAATATATGTTTATTAATTGATCATAATCTTATTATTAATGATAATATTCAAAATTTGTTATTACATGTTATGACTAATCAAAACATGAACATGGTTTTCTTGTAGAAGTTTAAATGTAGAAAAGGTGTCATGGAAGTTGCTGGAAATAAATTTTGTATTTCTGTAGAGAATTAAAGATGTAATCTATTCTCCTTAAACGATTTTTTAATGCATAAATGTAAAAGAAACTTCTAAAAGAAAATATAATAGCATTATTCCACAAATTTTTGAAAGTTCTTATAAATCTGGAATAATGAGACAAATGAGTAGGAAAGTAATCTTAAAAACCAATGAACAAAAAAAGCGATAAGACATTCAATAGTTAATTGAGTTTCTGGGGTAGTCGAGAATGTGTAATGATGTTACTAGATGATCTGCATGAGACTATGATGATTAAACAAAAAGAAAACAACGTGGATTTAGTCTCATCCTGCACGTCAATTAAGTAACGTTCATGCTTCAAGTTCAATTAGTTCAAGAGGAAAGAGGCACTCTAATTACTTTATAATTATAAAAAATGAAGATAAACGGTGTCATATACATAAATATATATGTAACTGGACTTCAGGCGCAATTAAAGGTAAGAATCAGTATCGTAGACATCCAACTAGCAGCATTTAACTATTAAAGGAGACTACATTCCAAAACTACATACTCATTATCCAACGGAAGGTCAGTATCATTCACTTCATCAGACTCGTTCAAACCCACTATCCTTCGTCTTATATCTTCCACTAATTTATGTTCTATTTCAGGCTCACATTCTTATTATCCTGAAATTATAATAGATAGCGCTTGTTAAAGTAATAATATGGAACGTTTAATAAAATTCGTAAGCAATTACGGTAGTGTCTATTTATCTACTATGATTTTTACGTAATTAGTTACAACTTTACTTATTTGTCTACACTATATTATTATTTAGTAGATATTATTCTCTTTATTTATAACTTCTCCTGGTTCATTAATTCTTTAGAAATATATCGCATTACGTCTTCTTTATTCAGATGCATAATTAATAACAGCTTAAAAAACAATGATTTATATTGATAAATTTATTTATCACAAGAACATGGCATAAATAATCCTAAATTTCAAGATATATATTTAAAAAATAATATCTGTAATCATCACCTTTCTTTGTACTTTATTTATAAAAGTAATTATCATGGCTACGTATGAGACTTTTAAAACTTTTAAGCGACTTAACTGATAAAACAAATATAGAAAAACTATCCTATCCTAACAGGTACTGTCATAGAATAAAATTTTACCCCATACAAATTTCATTTTAATGACATAATTTAACTAATTGTAATTTCGTTTAACGACAGCTTTTAAGTATTAAAAAGCCACATATCTATAACAAGAACGAAAAGCCTAAATCCAGCACACTAACCGATCACCAGAGTAATATTTCTAATCGAGCCATAGAAACTCGTCAACGCGGACAAGCTCTCGAACCGAACTCTCACCTGACTCACATCCTCCGCTCCGCAATAAAAGCAACCCACAGAATACTGGTCAACGGAGTTACTGGAACGTAAAATCCCGGATACGAGCTACCGTTTTTCATTCATACGGCCACGGCCAGGTGTCCACTCGACTGGTACTCGCACACGTAGCTTGATTATCACGCGCGACGTTCGTTTAGAAGCAAAGAGGAGGATCCTCTAGTCTGTGCCAAGAAGGTGGACCACTGGTGAGCGCGTGTCCGCGTCCGGTACCGGAAGCGTACACCTCGATCCAATCGTCACGACGTACACGATAGCGAGGTATGCGTCCAGGCTGGTCCATAGTGCCGGCAATAACTCGGCTGCTATTTCAGGAGATCTAATTCGAGCCGGGTGACGGTAAGCTTTTAACAGCAGCGCTGCTAGCATCATCCACCGTCGTCGCCAGTGCCACCACCACCACCACCACCTATGGCACCTCCACCACCACCACCGCCAAAGACGACGATAACCACCGGAACGAAGAGTCTGGTGGCAGAGAGGCTGGTGCTCGCGCAGTCTCCCGTGCGCGCAGTTCCTCAATACACCGACACTGTTCCTCTGATCCTTCAAGGTAAATCATATATCTCATCGTTTTTTAATTAAATCACATCGATTAAGCTATGGTTATGGTGGGGTGTTCCGATGAACTGTAGTTTTGATGGATATGTCAGAAAATTGAAATTCAGAATGTCTCGTATAACACGCGTAACATATTTGGAGAAGATTTCTAGTCACTCGATACATACAAACCATGTGTCGCTTTTTGGAATAACACTTTAACATTTTGTGGCTCATGAAAGTATTTGAATACATCAGAGCAATCAAATAGCAATTTAGAGTGTTTGGGATAACTCATAATATATTTAGAAAAGGTTTTTAATAGCTTGATACATGTGAACCACGTGTTGTTTTCTGAAATAAGATTTTTACAGACGCTCATAGTTATCGTAGAAAACTTTCATGTATATGTACCTGACTAGAACGACTATGTGCACATCATTTTATTTATTATAGCATTTACACGTTAATTAGTTAGGTCCATACTTAACAACACTTACGTATGATTGCAAAGGTTTGATACTGTGAAAATGAAATGTAGAACTTGAGGAAAAATTGCTTTATTGGGAGATACAATTTTTTGTAACCACTGTATGTTTAGTGCAAATAAATTATCCGTTATATTAATGGGAACATCACTTAACACTTATTATATATATATTTAATATGGCTATTCATACTGTATACTGACTTTTTTTTACTAAATATATGCTTATACTAAATATCCTGTAACTTTTATATATATACAGTTTCAGATTGGTTTCAATATTATAATCACGATAGTCTTATGTCATTACAGTGTCAATGAAATTTCAAAATGTATTACGTAACATACATAACATATACATGAAAGTTTCCTGTGGTAAGTGTTCAGATACTTTTAGCAGCTATTGTATGCATATACAATGATTTTTACGAATGTATGCATTTCGGCCTTCGAATGTTTCATTTGTCAGAACATGCGTTTATTGTAGCTATAGCCTTATTCGCTCTTCGTCGTCAATCTTCTTAAATCGTCAAGCTTCCTTCCCTCTATTTACTTGCTGTTAGAGAATGAAGTATTAAGAATAAATAATAGTTGGTTGTAAAAGAAAACCGTAAAAGGAAGATGAGGAGGAAGACAGGGAATTTGAATAGAGAATTCATGTTTCAAAAACAGAGTTTTAACGCGAACGAAGAACTGCCAAGAGAGACTCGTCATAGCATTGATAATGATTAAGTTGTGCTACAACGATTGAAGATTGTTGGACGTATGCCCCTTAAGTTGACTCGATTCATGTACGTCGCCAAAATCGGCCAGCTTTCAAGCAACAAACTGCTCGCTTGGCAGACGTCCACGAGGAACGTGTGGACCGCGATCGCCTCGAATTTGATCGCCTGGTATCTCGCGCGTTTTGGAACAGAAGGTCGTAAGACACATAGACGCATATTTTGCATAAATGTAAAATCGTTCGCTAAAGCTTAACGAAGGCCAATCGAGCTTTCTTGAGATGGACATTAAAAAAGCGTCTATCACGTTTTATTTATTTCGAGTGGTTGAAATTCAGTGGCTTTCTAATCTATAGGAACTTGATGTCCTCTTGCCAACGAATAACAGTTGTTTCGATAAACTTATAATAGATGGAAGCGATATAGTGAATGCATGAATCATAAAATTGCTTAGTGATTAAAGTTTACGACTCTCGACGACTGTGACAATTAATTTGAGGCATAATAGGTTTCATAAGGAGCCTAATGTTAACTCAAAATCAATTCTTTCTTTGCAGTACATCTAAGAGAAATGAAACCTAAAAGGAAATTTTTTAAATGTCATAATGATTATGCTACACTTTCAATATTTTATGTATTTCTGTACGTTTCTGCGTCTTTTAATTTTCCACAAACGCGTCAATCACCCGCAATCTATTTATCATACCACAATGTGATAATATATTTACCACAATGTGATAATGATTCGATAATATATTTCAATTAATCGAAGAAAAAATTATAAATGATACTTTCGCTAACGTAACCAACCACAGAAAAAACTTTAATGGGCTTAACTATGTTTTATGACCATTACTGTATCGTCTTGCTATATCCATCTATTATACCTTTCTACATTAATAAACGAAACAGACATGAATTAAGTAGGAAAATATTTTGAAAAAAACTGAAGGCAAGGAGACGTCTACCACGGTGAAACTTCTCAGAACTATTTATAAAGCACACGGCCTCGTGGTAGAACGCGGTTGCCTATCATGGTCGTCCCGCGTGCAAAGCAAACTGACCGGAACTTTCGCCCGCTTTCTCACCCTCGATCTTGCAGAGGCTTTGCAAACTTGATCTTTGCATAAGTAAATGATGTGCGTTTCGTAGATGATAGAGGATTCTTGCTGAGTAACGTCTTGCTTTAAGAGTCATTGACACGACCTTTTTTCTGAGCTTCTGCTGTTAGGAATGTATTTATGAATGTACGTATGGACGTATTAAAATGCTGAAAGCTAGACGAGACGAATAGCAAGTTCTACGCAAGTAGGTTTTTCGTTAACTGAAAAGATTGTTGTCTTCTGTAAATAGATAATATACTTTTCTTATGGCAAGAAGATTAATAATTTATACGAAGGATGTAAGTTTATTTGATTTAATATCCTAGTCTAGTTTGCTTTTAATTAAACGTTCTAAGTATTAAACTTATTGTTAGACGGTTAGTTGATTTTTATGAATAAGAAGCTTTCTTTCGAGGCAGGAAAATAAGTATTTAACAATCTGTAAACAGGTTTTAAGGTTTCGTTAATATTCTAATTTATTTTAATATTCGTAGTACTTTCTAAATATTAAAGTTATGATATTGGCTCTTCTGAATAGGAGGTGCATTATACCGTTTAATCTATAATCGGTAACATCGTGGTGTTAGAGTTTCTTAGATTTTCCCTAATGTATCCTCTTATAGTCCACAATTATTGAAAGTCGACGTTTGTGCGTAGGTTTCTTGTTATTTGCAAAATTAGCCTTCGGTGGTTGGATATTACCCAAAAATTCATTATACTCAATGGATATTTCTTAAATGCTTGAAACGAATAGTTTGCAATTTCTCAATCTCTTATCTAAAAATTGAATCCCTCATTATTATCATTACTACGTATTCCTCTTATTATAATAATATTATTATTTCTACTTGTTTTTCTTTTATTATAGCTATCTACGATTATACGCAATTGCAATGGGCTTTCACAAAGTCTATAGTTAGAAATTTATCATACGAAACAACGATAGGTACAGAAAACATAGAAACTTGCACGTTCCTTAAAATACTCTTTATGATCACGTTGTGTGAACGTTTAGCGTTCGTTCTCTGTCCCTTTGTTGCTATTCTAAGGTATCAACACGAGCATCTTTTCTGAGTGACTAAAAAAACACTTTTTAAGAAATTGGAATAATGCCGGAAAGACATTTCGGAATAATACGCGGTTTTGTAGCTTTTGCGTTGATTTCTCAGCGAAAGAAGTGAATGAGTAAACGCTTTTGGATTGCGCAACGTTCACGGAAACGTTTATTATAGTACACAAAGCAACAACTGAACTGTTTGTTTAACTCTATTTCCAAAAGATTCGCAGTCAACAGTGATACGAGCATAACTGAAGACCCAAACACTTTTATTCCCATCGATTCTTTATTCTTAAGCATCCTGTACGTATCGTTTCTCGTTGCTCCATTTTTATAAATATTATTTTATATCTATTGTATTTATTTCTGTTTGTAAATTTCGACTTATTTTATTCATTTCTATTCATATTTATTTATTTTTCGTCTTATTTATAATTCGCTCGTTCTCTTCCATTCTATAAGACATTTTATTACGTCAACATTTTTCGAATGATATACAGCAAATAATAGTCGACTGTATGTTTGCAATATGAGTCTCTCAAAATCCAAAGCAATCAATTTCACTTTTTCTAAATTTCTCGATATTATTAATGTTCGATTCTCGAGAAACGAGTGATTTCCTTCCATAAATTTATTTATCACAAGGATATGACACGAATAATAATAAATGCGAAACATTAACATCATACCTCTATACTTTTTAATTTACGTAACTAATCGGTGCGACTTCTGAATAGTTCGTATGAGTGAAAAAATTAATTGAAATTAATTCAGCGCAGGGGTTAAACTTCGAATATTATGAAACTATTTCGTGCGGCATTAAACGAGACGAAAAACGTTCTCGAAACGATCGAGACAGTGGAATAATTTACGAATCACGATTCCAAATATGTAATCGGTATACTGTATCGGGAGCATAGCTCGCATAGAATCGGCCGCAGAGGACTTCCTAATTTCCGTATTCGCGAAAACAGGTCAAAGCTATTTTCGCGCGAGGCCTGTCGTGTTCGAAACAGCCGCCAACGCTTCTCTGCCATCGAGAAATGCACCAGACTAGACCTAGAGTCGTTCATTTAACGTTCTCGACCTGGACGCGATCGCATGCGGTTCGTTTTCGCGGAAACGCTGGATCGGGAATCCTGAAAACGCGCCGGTTACTATTATTCGCGTTACTATACTCAGGTCCAATGAAAGTGGCTCAATGTCGCGGTTAAATAAGAACTGAGAGACGAAAAGTGACGAATTCTACGTCTTTTTTCTTTCTTCTGTTGTGAAATAGTCTAAGAAGGCTAAGGTGATTACAGAAACTTTTTGTGACAAAAGTAGATTAATATTGTGAAATTGGCACAGAAGAATGTGAAAATTGTTATTTTTGAAAAATTTGTTCGAGCAAAAATATGGAATAATATTGTGACTAATTGGAGATCGACAGGAAAAAGGTATTAATTTTCGCGTGGAGTAGTTGGAGAAGAAAAAGGTAATTAGAGAAACTTTCTTTAACAAAAGTAGGTTAATATCGTGAAAATGGGACGGAAGAATAAGGGAACTTTTGTTTTTGAAAAATTTGTTCGAACAAAGATGTAGGATAATATCGTGATTAATTAGGGATTGAAGAAGAAAAGATGAAAATTTCTGTTTTTAATGTGGAGAATTTGGAGAAGAACGAGATAATTGCGAAAGAGTATTAAAGTAAAAATAGATTACTTCGTTCGATATTGTGAAATTGGGACAGGAAACGTCGAAATTTCTGCTTTTGAATAGGGTTTGAGAGAGGAAAAGTGAACATTTGTTCTGTTTTAACGTAGTTTAAATGTTGAAGAAGAACAAGATAATTAGAAATTACGTATTTAAGTAAAGTAGATTAATATTGAATAGGATTTGAAACAAGAATAAAGTGAAAATTTCTGTCTCTATCTTAGAAAAGTTAGAGCGGAACGAGGTAATGGAGAAATTAGGCAAAAATAGATTAAGATCATAATTGAATAGTACGATTGGTAAAGAAAAGGAGAAAATTTCTTTTATTCACGTGCAGAAGTTCGAAAGTAAATAACTAATAAGAAAACACAAGCAAAAGAAATTTATTAAAGTAGAAATAAATTAATATCGTAGTTGAATAAAAATTTCAAGAGCAAAAGTGTAAGATTCTGTTCTAATGCGAGAAAGTTCAAACGAAACTAATAATAAAACTCGAAACAATAAATCACTATTATTTTTAGAATTCAAATGAAGATCAAGAAACAAGACAAAATAAATTAAAATTTTACTCGAATAAAAAAGTTTCAACAGAGAAATAAGAAAAGATTTTTTTCTAATATGAGAAAGTTGAAACAGAACTAACAAACAAAACTAGAAAAATTATCCAACTAAGAACAGATTGTTATTGCAATTAAATAAAAACAAAAAATAATGTTTAAGCGGAAAAAAACTTCAAATCAATAACGGAATAAACGTGAAATAGCAAATAAAAAGCAATATACAAATCTTTTTGTAATATGTAACAGATGTAAAATGAACGTTATAAAAAGAAAAAGAAATGAAGAATTATACTGTTCGTTCGAGTTCGTTTGTTATTTCATCGATTTATTTTTACTACGCTTGTAATACCTTACGAATATCGACAGCTCGCTTGAAGAACGATGTTTGCTTTGGGTTCCAGGCAGCCAGTCGAAGATCCAGAGGATCAAAATGTCGGAGGCGGAAGGTGAGGTCTTCTTTACGAGCTGGCGTCACGATCTTCTTTGAATATCTTTGGCCTACGATTATTCGAGTATCGTTTGATAGATAATGAACGAGCGAAATTGGTCTACGTTAACTCAGGGAAAAATGTATGATGATCGCGGCTTCTGAATAAATACGATAGGGCGTACGATTGTCTGTTAAA
Organism: Bombus pascuorum; assembly: GCF_905332965.1. Lineage (NCBI taxonomy): Eukaryota > Metazoa > Arthropoda > Insecta > Hymenoptera > Apidae > Bombus > Bombus pascuorum. Next base: position 8,867,607 of record NC_083490.1, read on the forward strand.
CATAACATCATTAACGAAACATTACTTCTTCTCTTTTCTCTCATCTTTGAATCCTGACGTTCTTTTTTCAATTCATCACATTGAACTATTAAAGGACATTCTTTGCACGTGACTACTAAAAAGGAAGGATTAAAAAAAAACGAAAGAAAGAAAATAAAACGAAGTACGTACATCTTTCTGCGATGTAACCATTGCTGTGTTTTCTGCTACGTTAACCCTTTAACAGTGTAGCCTCAAAAAAGTTCGAGAAAATCATCGAATACTACATTTATAATATATTAGTAATCTATCGTTATTTACAGCTGCAAAAAGTATTAGCACATTATTGTGTCTATTATAACATTCACGTACTAATTCATTAGGTCCGGAATTATTAAATTTCATATTATTTGCTAGTACTTTCGTGTAACTACAAAAATTTGACTGTTTAAGAATAAAATGTAGAACCTAATAAAAAAAAAAAAAACTTAACTGGAAAAAGATCCATGTGCCAATACTTTTTTGTGACCACTATATCTTGATATAAATGAAAGGTATGCAGATCCATTGTTGATAAAGAAAACTGCTTCATTCTCTTCATCTAACACGTTCCATTTTAATGTCATTAAATTTTTCCAGATATTGGAAACGTCGTGGAGAACCATAATCTCCAGAACATCGTCGAGGGAGAAAGTGGAAAATCAAAGACCGTGGAATATTTAGACACCTACGAGGATATCCCAAAGGAAACCGTAAAAGAATATCCAGAAGAGACCAAGGAGGAATTATTCAAAGAGGAAAAAGAGAAGGAGACGTACGTGGAGAACGAGAGGAAATCGATGGAAATAGAGAAGAAAGAGGCCGCACAACCAGGTTCGTGACGCACGGTAATTCGAGGATAGATGGATCACCTGTTTCGAATCGAACGAATCTAGCTCAACGCATTCCGTGGTTGTTAGTTGCGTGTGAAATGAAACGCGAAGCAATTTCAAGGATTGTTAAATCCTTGTGTTTTAGTCTGTTATCTTCTGACTAAACAATCGCCTAACTTCGATTTAACAAACTTATATAATTGTTATTTTCTATCGATCTTTATGGTATAAAGAGTACTATGCTATGACCTGGATAATTATGTGCACTTAATGCACATGCCTCTGATATATGTGCATCTATGTGTAATAGATTGTTTTCAGTCTATCGATTATTTTATTCACTCATTTTCATGAACTTAAGCTATCTTATACTAAACTATTTTAATATGTATAATATAAAAGATATATTATACATTTATTTTCAGTGTTCCAGAGTCAATTAGCTATTATAAAATGCCAGTTAGTTATTATAAAAAATTTGTAAATCAAGGAAAGATTTATACGTTAAGGGGCTAAATGTTATTTAATATAAGTTAAATGCACTAACTGTTTATAGCAATCCGAACACTTTGAGTTTTAAGCTCTTTCAGATTAATCTAAATGTATGAATTCAAGAAACTTGAAATAGCTTGATCAATGTAACCTGGTATTTACTTGACTTGATTCTCAAGTTTTTACACTCGTTCGCGTTCAACCAGTTACTTATTTCTTGACTATTTTCAACGAAGTAGTACGTGAATTTTACTAAACTGTAAAAGTTAATAAGAAGTTAATAATTAGAAGTAGTATTTCCTATCTTCTTATAGAATCAGAATATAAATGAAAATTTTCATGTCAGGAACTATGATAAAAGGAATAAAATTACTGTAGTTTGATTTATCTATAATTTAGTAATTATAAATTAGATCTTGTCAAAAATAAACAGTTGTCCATTTACTTTTGAATAGAACCATACATACTTATATTTTATGCAAACTAGAATTGCTATTATTTTATGTTAATCACTGTCCCATGGACACAATTAGAATCTACAAGAACTCTTTAGAACAACTCGCCGAATTTACAACTTCAAAATGAAACACCACAGAATAGAAATATAAAAAATCCTCTTATCAAAACGAAGATATAATTGCACTTTCTTAGTTATCGGTTAAGAAGAATCTCAAGCAATCCCAACGTTATCTATAAAATTGGTGTAATAACGAAGAGGTTGATCCATCTGGCTCCTTACCAAAGAAGCTAACCACCAATAAGACCCATAAGTAAAAACCTACTCTCCTTAGATATATCTACAATATCGTCTTCGTATCAACTTTTACAAATCAACCCAAAGAAACGTCTTCTTTTTAAAGAAGAAAAACGTGAAAAGGAACGAACGATGGAGTATCGAACTGGTTTGAATTTCGAATTAGCTGCTCATATGGGGCCGATCTCTCGTCTCGCTGCGCGGCGTCGTTCACGATTCGTCAGGGCTCTCTCTCCTCCGGTGGGCAGCTCCGCGAGGCGTTGAACGAGCGACCGAAAATAAATCCCCGCGGAGAATCCCGTGGCTTTTAAATAAAGCGAGCGCGACTGCCGGTCAAGCTAAGCGGCTCCTCTTCGCGAAAACGCGTTTCACGCGTTCCTTTTGCGTCTCGAGCCAACACACACCGACTTATTCTACTTCCACACGACTCTTGATTCTCTCTGGTCTCGCTAGAAAAATCAACAAATAAGAAATACCAAATACTCTTTCTAGTGTGACCAAAAAAAATCATAGTAAAGAAAGACAACGTACATAAAAGGTATAACAGAAAAATAAAAAGGTATCAGAGGCGAGAGAGGTAGATATTCCTTCGTGTATCGTACTTCCTCGTGTACCTTTAAAACCAGCTAACATCTCCAAAAGATAGAAAAGATTCAAAGATGAAAAAAGTACATCTCCTCTCGTCTTTCGTGCTTCCTTGTGTATTGTCAAATAAACATAGAATATAAAAAGGACACAAAGATGAGAAGAATAGATCTTCCTTCGTATACTGTCAAAAAAAAAAAAAAAAAAAAAAAAAGGAATCAAAGATGAGAAAAATAGATCCTTCGTGTATCGTGCTTCCTCGTGTGCCGTCTCTGCGCTGTGTGTCCTCAGGTCGTCTCTGGGTTCAACCCTCGTCTCGTGTCGTTTCTTTTTCAGCGAGTTCGAGCACCGTGGACAACGACAAGAAAATCAAACGAGAGGAAACCTCGACAAGAAAAGAAGGGACTGCGACAGGTACCATCGATGGACGAAACGAGAACCAGCCAGTTGGTGAGTGGAATTCATTGCCGCTACTGGTAGAACGTCTACGCGCGGCTCTCGAGCTCTCCCTAGGGGGTCGCCGCGAGGACGAACCACCAGCGCTTCCCGAAGACTCTGGCGTCGACTCCGAAGAGGACTTCCGGATTCGTACCTCCATGGAACAAGTTCTGGGCAACTGCAAGGAACCAGAATTGAAGAAAGACCTGAAATTCCTCGAAGATTTGTTATTATCCGATATACAAACTGCTTTGTCCCGTCTTCGAGAAACTTTAGAGAAAATCGACGTGAATGCGCTCGCGAAACACGGCGCAGCTTCTGATCCGACGAGCAAATTGCAGTTATTAAGGTTGGTATCTAGTTTGTTGTCTAGGCTACAGATGCCTGAGGAGACAACGGTGAAGATTCCTGTGCTTCCTTCGACGTCCTTGAGCAGGAGACGAAGAGGAACTAGACACACTATTGGTGTTTCTGCGGAAGAATTGGCGAAAGCTAGGAAGTGGTTAGAAGAGGAAAGAAATAGTCTCCCTTTGGGAGAGATTTCGCCTGTTATAAAGGAACAGAAGGAACAGAATATATCTACAGTTAGTGCGATTGACAGAAAGCCTGAAGAAGTTCGTGATAAATGCACGAAAGACGCGATAAATCAAAGACAGTTACTAGAGGATAAGAATAAAGAAATTAGGGACAATAATTGTGTGTGTCGTGGGATCCAACAGGTGGATGCAGCTGATACTAAGACTGTTGGAGAGCTAAATATGTACCAGGCTCCGTATAGAGCTAACAATTATCAAGAGAAAGAGAATAACGAGAATATTATTGAAGATAGCGATGAAAGAAGTCGCGTAAGCAAATTGGCGGCTATTCTTCGGCAACGGGCTGAGTTAGCTTCAAGTAGTGGAAAATACGGGAATAGTAATAAATTTAGTGCAAAAAAGTCGAAGATCAAACGTGCGAACACTATTGATATTCCTAGTTACTTGAAGCTTCAAGCTGAGACTCTTGGACATGAAACTACGGGCTGTTTGTCCTTAAGAAAGCCAATTAGTGTTGGAGACAAATCGTTCAATTCTAGCAACGTTACCGTTCCTACTTTTCAACCTAAGACAGAAAACGATAGAAAATTCCTGGCTTTAATTACTAAGAACAACGAAACACCATCAGTTGCGCCAGTAGTTCCCTTCAAAACATTTGGACGCACCATGGATATGTCGTCGCTGACTAACGAAAATTGGAACAGTAAATTTTCCAACATTAAAACAACCTTTGATAAACCAACGATAAGTGAAGAGAAGGATAATAAACCTTCTTTAAAGTTTCGAGCTAATAAAATGTTCCCTGGGCCTGCTCAGGCACAAGTTTACTCTAATTCTACACCAAATTATTCTAACTATTCTGTGCCAAATCCTCAGATGAAGATGGAGTCAACAGGTTTCAGGCATGCCCCTTCCTCTCCTTTTCGTAAAATAGAAAGATCTTCGCCAGGATCTCCATCCAAGGTTCCTCCATCCTATCATTGGTCAAAGAACGCTCCAGTACCGACAAACACACTGAAAGAAAAAGCTAGAATGATGTTTGATAAAGAAACAACGCAACAATCTCCGAAATTTTCTAGAGCCAATGTAGAGAAACCTAGTTTTCCTCGACCACCGTGGATAGAACACGAGAAAAACGAGAACAGAGCCAATAACACGGTTACAGAGAACGGTAAACTGGATTATCGATCTTTTTGCAAACAGTTCGCGCCATTCGTTGGAAAAACTTCCATAGAAACGAAGAAACTCGAAGAACAGCGCCAAAGAGAACTGGCTCAACGAGACAACGTTACTGGAGTGGTGGATGGCAAGATTTCTTTCAAAGTAGTTCCAGACAAACGTGTTCAGACTCATGAGTATCCTCCTATGGAGCATCGAGGATCTAAAGAGATATTCGAAGCGATAAAAACTGGAAAAGATCGTGAGAATCGATTTGGTGAGAATAATTTTGCAGATACTACATTGAGAGGTAGTTCATCAGTGGCCGTGCAAACTGGAATAAACGAAGAGCATCAAAACGAAGGTAGATCTTTCAGAGTGACGCCTAAAATTTCAAAAGGTCAGACCTTGGTTTGTAGCAACGCTGCTGTACAGACTTCTAACAAATTGGATAGACCAACGATATCAGTAAGTGATGTAGAAAGTGAAAAACAATGGAAACCTTTATTTTGTGAGCAGTCGGATTCTGATCAGGTGTCTGAAAATCGTCAGAGATTTATTCTGGATCACAATCAGAATTATCATACTGTATCCAGTGGTTCTGAGTATAATAATCCTGTAGTGGTTCCTGGTGTACGTCAGATTCCTAGTGAGCAAGGTTTCAGAGAATCTGTGCCTTTTCAAGAAACGCAGAATTATCAGAAACAATTATCTGGAAATCCTGTGAATAGTTACGAGTCTGAAGATAACCAAAAATATTCCTCTGCTTTGGTTCCTTCTGTTTTATTTAATGGTAATAATCCATCTGACGAAATATCAAAGGCAGCAGAAGAAAAAGAGGATCTTCAGAAGACACCAGATTGGCCTATAGAAAGTTCGACTTTCCCGGATGATGAAAATATTCAAAATCAAGATATCAGCCCAGATATTGGAGTAGTTACAAGGTACACGTGTGCTATTGCAACGGTTGCATCGTCCGTGGATAGTCCTGAACCTCGATCAGAAGAAGTGGCAGTGGATTCTAGGACGTCTTCGTCACCTTCTCCTTCGCAATTTTCTTGGTCCAGGTCTAGACCACCAACTAACGAGACTATTGCTTCAGAGGATGAAATTCGTCGACATAACTTGCTGCAACAGAGCTTGGTTCGTCGTCTGCAGAATGAAATCACTTCCTTGAATGATCAACCGCATCAATCTTCTAATTTTGGACAACACCTGACTGTTAGTCAAGCTCAGACTAAATCCTCGAGTCAATCTCCTAATTTAGTAGTTCCTCAACAACAAAGTTGTAATCAATCAAACACTGTGTTGAATCATCAACAACAGAGTTTCGATCAACTAAATATTGCATCAAGTCATCAACAGCAAAGTTACAAGCAACCAAATATTCCATTAAGTCATCAACAACCTGTAAACGTGACTCAGAATGTGCACCATCCACAATCGACTTTTAATCAAAATATTCACCATCAGCAATCGAATATAATTCACCAGGAACAAAGATACAATCAACCAGCAAACTTCGATCGACCGACAGGTTCCCAAGGACCAAGTCGATTTACCAAATATCTAACACCAGTTCCTCAAAAGAAACCAGAGCCAACTCGAGCGCGTTCACCAGGTCCAGTGACCGTGAACAGGGTGGTTGCTTTACGGGAAGCTTACGAACAGGTGCCAAACCCTCAATCGAAATCAATTCACAAGGAACGTTCTCCAGTTCCAAATGGAGCGGTACCAATCGACTCCAGTGACGAATATTTAGTATCCTGTGCGAATAAAACTTCTAGATCTATAGTGCTCTCGAAATCAGAGTCCTGGCACCAATTGGCTCTCTCCAATCGTTATCCTCGTGCACCTAAAATAAATACACCAGCATCAACGTCTTCGCTTCAAAGCTCTCATCCAAAACCACCCAAACCAAAGTCTCCGTCTTCTCAGAAATTGAGGTCCAAACAATTTGAAGCGTCTTCGATGGCGGACAGCGTCAAGAAGATGGAAGATAAGATCAGGCAATATTTCGATCAACCAGGTGATCATGTAGAATCGAAAGATTCTTTGAAACACAGAAGATCACCTAGATTTGCGTCTAAAGGGATGGTTGGACTGTCTCGTAGTCGTACTATGCCTGGTTTATCTGATGAAAAATTGTGTCTTTCGATAACTACCCCTCAACAAATGCCATTACTAAACGTGAACACCGCAGATGTTGACAAAGTGTTCGATGATCTGTTCGAGGAAGCCACGAGGACCGATAATCAGTAATAAAACTGGTTCGAATCTCTTCGTTTATTTAGCGTGACGTGTATTTGAGGAATACAGGACGTCATATTGGATCTTCTTCGATGGGATCCGCTATTTCTTGGTGCAGCTGGATGATTTGTTTTATACTAACGATTCTGGTTGTGGAAATTCACGATTTCTGGTCGTCGATAATTGTAATTATCCTGTCTTAGGAGAAGACTCTCTAGTATCGTGTCCGAATCTAAGGTTCGTCTTGGACAATTAATAGCTCGATCTGTTCGCGACGTTGCGTAGAAAAAATGGATATAAAACTGTGTGAGGAGGAACAAGTGATAGATAACGTTGTAATATTTAATTGGCAGCGTTGCTTGTTGTGATGCAGAGAAGACATTAAGTGAAGCTTCGAAGCTACCAAAGGAAGTTCAAGTGAAGTGAAAAATAAAAATAATAAACCTTCATATAGAAACTTAAAAAAGAACAAAAAAAAAGAAAAATCATTTAAAGCAGTGGATCTGCACGAATTTGAACAGAGAAAAGATGAGCCAACGTCAAAGGTCGTTCGTCGAGGAAACAAGACTGAATGCTAAAATGATTATTGCTCGCGTGTTCAGCACGAAAAGGGGCGCGCGTTCTCTCATGGAGAAAGTTTCCTCTCTTGTTTCGCGTCGAAGAAACGCCCCATATGCGCTTTTCACTCTTGTTTGTTTCATGTTTCATGTTTCATTTTTTTTTCTTAATTTTCTTTTCTTCTTTTCTTTTTCTTTTTTTGTTCTTCTTCTTTTAATAAGCCTCGAGTCGCGCTCTGCGCGCGAACACGTTTTGCGGACGGACGTTCAGAGTCGCTAGAAGGTCGTGCCAAAGCCCGAATAAAGCAGTGAGTCACAGCCCTTCTTTTGTTGATCCTTTTTTGACGCGCAGTAGCGTGTAGCTTGCACCAGCCGGACTGTGCACGAAGTTTGAATAGTAGCATACAGTGATGAACAAAATTGTTGGCACATAACATCCTATTTTCTATAAACTTATGTGTAAATTTGGGAAAACACGATTCTTTGCTCAACGTTCTTGCGAAATACGCTGCGTAGCTATAGAACTAAAATCTTGAATACTTAAATTGTTAGGTACGAGATGGAAGGTAGAACAGGATCAAATTTGACCACAATCGTGCAAAATTATAGGTAGATCTACAACAATTTCATCTTATTGTATCCTGAGTTCAATTTTTGTAAAATCAAATATTCTATTATGTCGGTGCTGTTGTTATAAAATAGAAATAAACTAGTTTCTATCTTTTTTCTCTTTCTTGTTTTCTTTAGTCTATCGTTTAATCCATTGTTTTTGCGGGAAAAAAGAATAAATAAATGCGAAATATGTACTTCTTTCTTTATCACATCGACGTATGAGAATATGTAACGCAGTATACAAAAATTGAATGTTATTAAATGGTTTTATAATTACGAAATGCACTGTATGAGAAGTAGGGTTTGGAAACGTTTGATCAATGTAGAAGAAATATTTTCACGTCAGAAGTATTTCAATATAAAATAGCTGTAGAAATAAATAACTTGATAGATTCGAAGATATAAGATTTTTGAAAAATATTTGATTGTTATGTTTCTTTAATTTATTTGAAAATATCAGTTTGCATAACTAATGTTATTGATATAAAGGCAACTCGTTATACATTTCCTATTATTTTATTATTTTTTACTATTTATTTTTATAGCACAGTTGCTTAATGAATTTTAACGATGCAACAAAAAAGAATTGAAAAAGGAACCGTGAATTTTATAAGTTTACACAGAATTTTACAAGAAAATCTGGTTTGTGGTGATATTTTTGTTCATTGCTGTATATTAGTACATCTAGGTGCAGTAGAATGCAAGAGGGGGACCTTGTCTGACTATTCACGTCCAGTTTTACTTCCTTTGACAGATTTTTGTTTCTTATATCCCACTTACTTCTTCGTCGAGTATTAATAACTGCCAAGTATCACCGTGTTACTATTTTAGTTGAGATAATTGATAGACAGTGGATCTTTATGCATACTTTTATGAACTAAATTGAACTAAAGAAGTAGAACCTAAATAGAGATTTGTTTTAAGTACTACAATATAAATATTACAATGAAATATTTGAATATTTCGTATATTTTTAAGTATTATTAAGTATAAATGGATAAACATCCACAGTCTAATAATTAAATTCCTAAAAAAATTAATAGAGTAATTATGTACAGAAGAATACTTTTATTTGGCTAAAGAATTATTATTTATTCAGTCAATGCTTCCGTACAATTTATTATTAGATTTTGTACCAGTTTTCTTTTATTAAATTTTATACAATATTTTATGTCCTATTTCTTTAGTATATATCTTTATATAATAGCTAAAGAATTTAATTACGTGAAAATTAAATTTTAAACGCTTGGACAATGTCCCCCCATAAAACAAGCAACAACACACACAATCCTGAAGCTGTTTGAAACTAACGAATCTAATTGCAATACAGTCTGAGAAAATTTAAAAGGATCAAATATGCACTTAGAAGCCTTAAAACAGTTTAATCTTAAAAATTAAACGATGATGAAAAAAAATACCGGAAGCTTGATGATCTTTAATTTACGCACGATTTATATCCCACACTCGACGCTTGGATTCTTGGCGGAAATGGAGAATGATGTCACATTGATTGCTGTATTAGCAGATCACAGAATCACGAGGAATATTACTAAATAGATAAATTGACATTCACTCTATTAACACTCGTGACTCGACATGCTTTCCTTTCTCACTTACTAATATAATTTTCATGAATTAATTTAAACAAGAAATGATATTACTAATTATAAATTCGTTAAATCCGGAATAAACTAAGATTTTACTCCGTGTGTCTATTGACAATAATCACGACAAAGGAAAACATCGTAAACCTTACAGTAAAGTGAAAGGACTGAGATAATGTAGAATAGATCAAGAAAAATGTAGAGTACTTCAAGAAAGATTCTTAGAAAAAATACTTCTGTTAAGAAGACGTTACAAAAAGGACTGACTGGAAATTACAGAATTAATAAAAAATAATAAGCAATTAAGTGAACATTGACAGATTAAGAAACACGATATCGAGTTCTCGTTTTACTTTTAAAATATTTTAAATAATGAAGAGAAAAATGAGTATTTAACAATTACCAAATACGAACATTTAAAATAACATTCAAAGTAAAATTTTAAAACAGAATTTAAAGTAGAATCAGAAAGTGCTCTCCCGATGGATCTTCGATCAAAAAATTCCAATAAATAACGAATGGCTCTTCGATTAACGGAGGAGCAATTCGTCCTCTATCGACGCAAAAATAGCGCGCCCCGTACACGTGCATTTATTTGGAGATTGTAAATACAGAGAGAGAAAGAGAATCGGGAGACGCGCCAGCCAAGTTTCCAAGTCTTCATTCGCGGAATCAATGAGGAATTGCTTCTGGCGACTTCAATCTTTGCATTTTCGCGCCGGAAAAATATATACCATTACATATGCGCATATATAAATCGCCACATGTTTTCCGTGTGTTCAAAACACACACATACACATACTCAAAAAGCAACGAGTGCGTTTGTGTGATCATGTGTAAAATTTACGCACGAATACCCGTTTGGGTTGAACTTTGTTTTGAGGTACCTATATCGAATTTGTGACCTATTTTGGTTGTTATATAATAGTTTTTGGCAAAAAATGAAAAATTTCAATTTTATGGCGCGGAGATCATTATTTTAAAAATTATGCGTATACATAAAATGTATGCATACCGTACATTTTATTTGAACTTACGTATGTTTTACTGTACTCGTTAAAAATTATACTTTCATATGAAGATCACAGGAGGATGACGTGAAAATTATATTATTATAGACCTTTATTTTGATTTCATTTTACGATCAAATATAATTGACAATGCAAAAAATCTACTAGGCTCGAAGATATAAACATTCTAATAATAGCGATGAGTTGAGAAAGTTTGGTACAAGTCAACGGTATAATTAGGGCAATAGTTTAACATCTTCGATATTCTAATATTATGACAAGCAATATTTTGAACATATCGTTTAGCTCCAAGGTCAATAAAAAGACAATTTTATAATAATAGTATTATAATATTTTTCTAAATAATTGTTAAAATAAAATGTAAAAGATGAATTCGCTAAAAAAACTCAAATTTCCCTTTAAAAGAGTAGCAAATGTGGCTTGTCAAGTGCTTCCTCTGTAATTTTCATCTATTATAAAAGAAAGTGAGAAATTTGCTGTGCCCCAGAATGAACCTCAGCTCCTATTTGCATTTTATTTAAGAGTTTCGCTGCTAACTATCCTCACACGAACACAGAGAGTACACAATTTAGATTAGAAGTCTTTTAGTTTTACATTCAGCTCCACGTGTTTCTTGTTATTGGAGCGATTTCGTCATCGCCTCGTTGCGGCTCGAATCACGAAATCGGGAACGAAAGATGATTTTGTAACGACCATGTGTTATAACAAAATGTTGTAATCTATCGTTTAAATCGTTAAATAGATTGGAAAAAGGAAAACAGCAACCTCGAATCGAGAAACAGCGACGAGGTTGAGAAACGAAAGTTTTAGTTGTTTTATTTTTTTAATTTAATTTTAAAATTATTTTTTTATTTTTGAATTTTGCCAAGTCCTAATAATAATTCTCACATATGCAGCGATTTTCATTGACAAACTTTTTTAATTAGATAATAGAGAAATTAACATAAGATGGGATGACAGAATGCATTTCAATGAACCCTAACGTTTTATGATTCATTTTTTTTCTTTTTTTTTTCTTTTTTTTTTTTGATAATACATCTTTAAATTAAATCTTTTTATTCGTTTTTCAGCTCGTAAGAAGCCGCTATCACCGTTTGCCAAGTTTCGTGAACTCGACAGACAAAATAGCGCCGCCTCGTCACCCAGGTAACCGTTTACTAGAGTTCTTTATTTATATAATAGGTATTTTCGTTTTTACTATTAGTGAAAGAATGGATATTATTAGACAAGTGGTTTCTCTATTTCAATTGTACCACAAAAATATATGAAACCTATATTCCTTAGAATAATTATTGTTACTTAACTGTAATGACAACCAGAGTATTAGATATAATTTAAGATAGTAGGTTCATTTAAATTATAAAATTAATAAAAGAAAAAGCTTATAAAATTGTATAAACCAGGGCAGAAATTAGAAAATAAATATTCGAAAAATTTTTTTTAACAATTTCTAACTATAATTTGGAATTTTTAGATCAATATTCTAAAATCCATTTATATATATCTTTGTAGACATAATTTTCCATAGTTGAAACTAAACTCGATTTAAATTCTATTTCTCTAATTGCGATCATTAAAATATAATTTTACATAAAACTTTGCACTCTGTTACTGTTAAATAAAATTAAGTCATAAGCAATCGTTGAAGCGCAATCTTCGCTAATTGACTTAATCCGCCATACATTTTATATTTATATGCACCTTCCATTTCTTCGAAAGCTTAACCGAAGGCTTTTCCTTCTATATTTAGTCCCGTAAAGTCACCGGCAACAGAGTTTCGATTCAAGTTTACCGAGCCAGCGGTGCGGGACAACGCGGTGCAAATAAAAGAGCGGCTACTGGCGTGGTGCCGTTCCAAAACCAAAGAGTACGAGGTAAATCCGCCTTGTAAATGGAGCTTCACACGCGAGAGCGTCTATGTTATTTACAGAAAACACGCGAATAATCACACATCGATAGCCGAGAGAAAATTACGATGTTCGCAAAATTAGTCAATCGTGTTGCATGGCTGCGTTTTGTATTGCAGAACGTGCAACTGGATAATTTCTCGACGAGCTGGAACAATGGATTGGCGTTTTGCGCTTTGCTTCATCACTTTAGACCAGACGCTTTCGACTATCACTCGCTACGGCCGGAGAACCGCAAAATGAACTTCGAGTTGGCGTTTACAAAAGCCGAGTAAACTGAAATTATTATCTTCTTGCGACTCTAACTCTTTTCTTCGTGTCTTTCTTCAGATTTTCTTTTTTATATCATCTGAAAGCTATTTTCCTGATTTTGTACAGTTTTTATATAAATTATTTATTGTTCCCTCCAAAAAATATTTTTTTTTGAATTTGAAATAAGATAGGTATTTATATTTATAAAATAAATGAAAATATAGCGGAGGAAATTTAGTACATGTTGTATGACTTTGAGTAGACAACTGATTTTACTCAATCTTATAAATACTTTAACATATTAAATTGTATCTTAGAAATGTAACTTAGATCTTTATACTTGCTGAAAAATTCTTTGAGTACCACCAATGTTAAAGAGTGAATAATAATTAAATATTTGTAGTGAACTCGCCGGGATCGCACCGTTACTTGATGTCGAGGACATGGTGATGATGCGCCGACCAGACTGGAAGTGCGTCTTCACCTACGTACAGTCCATCTATCGCCGCTTCAAAGACGAGGATTAAGGACTTACTTTGACGCTTCTTAATGGCGTTCCGCAGTGCAAACCCGACATTCAACCGCCTAATACGATTCGCAGATCGCGAGTCCGTCTGCTGTTCATTTGAATAGATCATCAAGGAAACGGCGCATTCTCCAAATATGAGATGAGAAAAACGAAACAAGCTCAGGCGAAATCCTCGGGCGGAGAACAGTGAAGAAATAGAAAAAGTTCGCTTTTGCGCATCTGGCATTCAGCAACATTTTTACGCACGACTTTCCTGGCAGCCTTCCAATGAATGTATAATAATTTTTACCGAAAAACGATGCAATAAATAAAACGGCTTCCTCGAACATGTAGTGCTGTGACTGATGCGTGAACAAAACACCACCAGTCATAACAAAAAAAGGAACTGATGTTATAGCGTTGATGTTATCGATGGAATTCAAGGTCTTCTACGCCAAAGATTTATGAAATAAACATGTGATGCTAGCAATCTGCTCGATTAGTATCGTTATTTTTTGTTAACGACGATGTAACACGAACCACGAATTTTTCAGATAGAAAGTAACGAAAGAAAATTTCAACTCGTATTAGAAAATCAATTTATTCATTATAATCAAAAATATCTAATATTTATACTATATTATGTGGTATTCTATGAGATAAATACATCTGTAGTTGCAGCTATAGTCTTAGTTGATTCATTAAATGACAAATTAATATAAATACAAGTAACCAAAGATAATTAAAATGAATTTAGAAACACCAAGAAATGTTTCCATTTTTAGTTCTTCTAGGATCTTTACTCAGTCAGACTTTCTTTTCTTGTTAATTACACGACCCGCCAATATTTATTATTGACGAGTAGATTACACATTGTGCCTAATTTAATGCACTGTATTTTAATCATAAGGCACCAATTAGTACATGAGTGCAAAACGTTAAATTAAATGGTATCTTCTAAAGAATTATTTATATCATTCCTATCTTCTCCAAGCATTTCCTGCAAAACAATGTTATATTTAATTGCAGAGAATTTGAACATTACAGGAGAAGGATTGGTTACAATACCTGCAAAACTTCGACTAGTGATCTCGATTCTTCTAACATTTCTTTATATATGCGATTTTCTTCTTCTAATTTCTCAACACGTCCAATCAATTCTCTGTTATCTTCTAACGCATCCTCAAGCGCTATCCGCCGCCTTTCAGCCAAGACTTCCCAGTAGTTTTCACTAGGCCCAGCTATTGTAAGCGTGAAACAAATATTTCCAAAATTAATAATTCTATAATTACACGAAGGATCGTAGTTTCCCTTAATTTTTTCTTTTTAATAAAAACATACCTTCGGATGTTAAGTCTTCAACTTCAATTTTTATTTTTCCTCCTCTTGCAGTTTGAACTGCTTTATCTTTTAAAGTTATTTTTTTACGTTTTGGTTTCTCATCATTTTTAGACTTTTCATTTACATCGCTAAAAAATAAAATGTAATTTAAATATGACATTTAAAAAATATAAAAGATGCAAATTGTAAAACTTATTTACCCTTTTTGTGTTTCTTTTGATGTTAGAGAAGATCTCAGCATCCTCCTACCACCAACTAGATTTTCTTTGTTAGTGGCTGTTGGCTGCAAAACGTGCAAAGACTTTCTGACCTTATCCTGTTTCAATAAAAGATAAAAGATATGACATATGATGAAGCATCTACATGCAATTATGTTACCAGAACCATGCGCCATGCTAAAGATATAAAAAAATTAAAAAGTACAAAATAAGGATAGTAAGAGACGATATTCTAAATATAACATGCAAAATGAACTTGTAATATGATAGAACTCCATCTATGGAAACAAAATTTTGGTTAATGCTCTATTAAATGGATTCCTATAAAAATTGTATAAATTCACTTATTTTCAATTACTTTGACGTGTTTGTTCCCTGATAAATTTCCAAAATAAATAGTCCCACAGTGATGATCCACATGCAACTTAAGATCGTTACTCAATATTTAAAACGGCGGTTAACTAATCATCAAAGTTTGTAAATAAAAGGTGGGTAAGATAATAGTTTCATAAATTAAGATGCTTGTCATTTCTAATATATAAAATTCTACGAAATGATGGAATTTTTGTGAAATTGTAATGTAAGCGATAGTTTACTTTGCAATGATTATTATAAATGAAAAGTGACGAAAAACGTCGTTATATGTATCACTAACCTCAGAAGCAACAGTTTTGGCGGTAGAAACCTTTGTGCCACCTCCAGGTTTCATGATAGTGGCCGTTACAAACGCGAGTCAATTAAATAATTTAGAACGAATACAAACTATATATGTGCATAGACGAAGAATGATAGAACTCAATAGTACATCCAGACTACAATATTTCTAAAACAAATATTTCTTATGTACAAATTTGGAAGAACTAACCCACCTTCATTCTATGTGAACGACAAACGACAAATGCTTCGACGTAGAATGTAAGATTTTCCCGCATTTAGTACGTTACTCATTGGTTCTTAAATTGCTGCTTTTGTAACGCAATGATAGCACTATTAAGGATAAAGGATAGTTTCTATGACAATTAACGTAGATATATAAATGAAAAATTATTTTATACCACTTAATAATTTTCTAAAAAAGCAGAACTATTTTATTTTTATCAAAATAAAAATGTTTGGCGTGAGAGAAAGTATCAGATATTCATTGGTACAAAAAGTTTAGATAGGTTTATAAACATGAAATATTTTAAACTAAATTAATTAACAAATTAATTTATAAACAAAGAAATTTAAAAAAAGGAATTACTACAGCAGTTTATTTTTGGAGATGAAATTATAAATGTTTCTAAATTAATCCTCACAACTAGCTTTCACTAATACACATTTTTTCGAATCATCTACACTATCACCACGTAGCGGCGAAAGAGTAACACTAATCGCTATTGCTATCCTTTCCACATACTATCTTTCTCCAAAAACTAGTCGTGTGCTGCCATCTATTCGATATAGAAGGAACAGCAACTTGGAGCGCATCAGGATAGATGGCAACACACTACTTGTCCTTAGACAAGGAGGAGATGGTGTGCGACAGATCTATGTACTTGTTTCAAGCAAAGAAGTGTTTCGGATTCATTTTATTCTGTTATAACCATATTTTTGTGTGTATACAATCATCACGAAGCGTGGTGAGGACTTGTTAAAAAGAGAAGGCGATATTTATTAGTGTATTATAACCTATAAAAGTGATTTTGAATTAGTTAAATTGAACTTCTAAACCTGATACATTTGATTAAACAGCAACAGATATAATTGCTTACTAGTTTGATAAACACATCCGATCTGTCGGTCTCATTTGAGAGGTTATAGTCAAAGAAGTAATTCAATATTTTAGAATAATTTAGAATACTTCTGAATTGTGAATTTATGCATTCTCGTTCCTCTAGATTTTGATTTTACTTTGATACTGTGAAAAATAAATATTACGAAGTAGCTGTAAATTGCATTTTGTTATGTTATACTGTGTATACTATACTATAAACTACAAACTATAAAAGTAATAATTAAACTGTCTTGTATTGAAGAAATTACTTGTAGAAAATCATATATTTATTTACATTATATTAATATTATTTTCTATATTGCCAAAAATATATGTTATTAAAAGATTAAACTAAAATTATAGGTGGGAAAATACGCAATAATGGAAACCGTTGCTAAAGATTTACGTGGTCTAAGAGCTTGTTTAGTATGTTCTTTGATCAAGGTATATGTTTTTCTATTTCTGACTATAATTATCATGTACAATTATATGAATACAAATTTTAATCTTACAGACATTTGATCAATTTGAATTTGATGGTTGCGATAATTGCGATGAATTTTTACGTATGAAGAATAATAAGGATAATGTTTTTGATTGTACAAGCTCCAATTTCGATGGGTAAGTCATATAAATAATAAACAGTTTTCTGGTACAATATTTGATTTTCCTGTTGAGAAATCAAATTATTAAAATTGATATTATATGTTTAGTATGATTGCTGCAATGAGTCCTGAGGATAGTTGGGTTTGCAAATGGCAAAGAATAAGTGAGTAAGAAATTTGTACCTAGACACAATAAGTTAAGATTAAGCAAGAGAAATATCGTTATTTTATTCTTGTACACTTTTACAAAATTATAACAGTTACATTATCTCATAGTAAATCATACTATAAACTGTTATCCTTTATTCTACATTATTTTGACATCTTACATTTTATTAATGCTGCTTCAAATTTCTAATGTATTAACCTTTCCTTTTTTTTTTCTCTTTAATAATTATTTTTGGCAGTGCAAATAACAATAATCTATATCATGTTTTATATCATATTGTAAATGTATTGAAAGGCAGGACTTTGTACAAGTTTTTTAAGCCAATATTTCAATACAAAAAATGCAACTAATATAAAACAATGCAATATATATATACGTATGTATATATATATTGCAATTTAATAAGTTTGTGTATCTGAGATTCTTAATATTATATATTATTATACATTTATACAGAATTTTCACTAATATGTATGACAGTATGTATAATTATTAAGGAACATGCTTATGTGCGTACACAAGATTCTATTTTAACATATTTTAATTTCATGTATATTTTGCATTAATTTTTTACATGCTGTCTTTTTCATTTAACTTAAAACAAAATAAGTGGACAAAATCTCTTGCTAATAATTATAAATATTTGCTGTAAAATAAGTGAGATTCAATCTTTTTTCTCCTTTTAGATCGGTTTTGTAAAGGTGTATATGCAATATCAGTATCAGGACGATTACCAGCAGGTGTTATAAGAGAGATGAAAAGCAGAGGAATAGCGTACAGACCACGTGATACAAGCCAAAGATAATTTCAAAATTTGTATTGTTACTACCATGTTTTCTTGTAATATTATTTATTAGAATATTGTAATTATTTATCTTGTATTTGCACTAAGAATTTTATAAGATTTTCACGAAAATATTATATCGATTTGATTGATATGAACTTTTGTTCAGGTTCCAAGAATTCTCTTGTAATTCCTTCAACCTTTTTGACTATAATTAAGATTTTTGTAAGATTTGCTCGCGACTCTTTACATTTTCTCTAATTCCAAAAGATTACAATATATTAATATTTCCTCTAAATCTCTCAATATCTGTACAGATTTTTAAACAGACTAGTTAGTAATATCTTGAAAACATTTGAATTTAAAGAATATATACAATTTATGTGGAATCCATTTTCTCTTACCATAAACACGTTCCACATCATTTTTTCAAATCATGTTCGCGTTATTCGATAAATTTTAAAAAATGGTAATGTTTGATTTTCTAATTATTATAGCTAAATACAAAGTTAGTTTGCTCTGATTTTCTACAAATTCTCATGTAATAAGTTAATGTGTGTACATTAAAAATTTACGAATGCAAGTTTCTGTTTTTTTTTTCTAACGCAGATCAATATCAAATATGATTGTTACCTGGACACATATTCGAATGAGAACAGACTGGATGCCGCATCACGGGCAAATTATTGTTTACACAATTAAGCCATAGATTAGCACAAGTAACGTGATAATTATTTTCATTATAAACTACCCTGCCACTAGTAATAACTGTTAAACAAAGTGAACAACAAATGGCTTCACCTTGATGTAAAGGCCAAGCTGGTAATTCCGTAACAATCTGTAATGTTTTATATGAAGATGTTAGAGACATGTGTTCATAAACTTAAGACTCTAAATCAATAAAAATTATATGAGATAGTAATATTTCTTACTGGTATATTTGCATAAAATGGTTCCATTTCTGCCCAAATTCGATCAATATCCATTAATAGCTCATCAAAACCTATTATATTGATATCCATTTCCTTATATGAAAAATTAACCCGTCTACAAACAGCTGCGACTTCGGCTAAATCTGATTTAAAAAAGAAACACATAATAATAGCGGTATATATTTTAAACCACTACAAGAAAGTAATTCGTTAATTCTCCGAAACTAATTGATTCACATAAATTCTTGAAGTATTACTTACTGCATAGAAAGTTGTATCCTTGTACTGAATTTAAAACTTCATGTAATACAAGTTCTGAACTAATGTTTGTAAATATATTTGCAGCTACTTGTAATAATAATACACAGCTCTCCATGTATTGCTTCCATTCCCAATATTCTGACTGTAAAACCAAGTAGATTATAAATCCTCTTTTATATTCTTTGTATATATGCTGAATATATAAAAATATTTGCAATATATATGTAACGTATAATATGGTAATAACCTGATGTGTAGTATCTACTATTTGCTCGTCTTCAGTATTTGACGGTAAGAAAGACTTAAGATCTAAACTAGGCACAGATCCTGATCGAGTTAATGCATTTGATGCACCATTCATGAATTCTATACTATTAATTGATATGGCATCTTCCTTCTGAAGAGCTTTCCCTTAAGGTAAAATGTAATTATAATGATACTGTCTATGACAAAAAAAAAATTAAATATCAGAGATAATATACAATATCAATTACCTATCTCTAAGGAACGTTCTTCTACATTATCCTCAAGCTTAAGATTGTCAAATGATTCAGAAATATCTGGCATAAGATTAAAATCTGCTGCGTTTGCATTATTATTGTTAGTAGATTTAAACTCAAAATCTGTAAAAATATCGGCAAAACTGTCAGTATCTAAAGCATTTGTGGCAGGAGTATTACTAGCAGGTTGTTCTGCAGACACAAATTCTCCAAATTCATCAGTTGATTGATTGCTGTAACTTGCGTTTGCCTCTGGTTCAGTTGACACAGTTGTTTCTTGAACCAATGCACGCAAGGCACTATATTTATCTTCAACAAGTTGTAGATTCATAAGATCCTGTTGAGTGGATTCCATTGTTGTTGATGAAGCCTAATTATGAATTTTTAATTATTAATAAATACTATTGAAAAATAATAAAGTATTTTTGGACATTTTTTAGCTATATCTAATTTCTTTTTTACTATTTTTTTAATATAATTTATGAAAATTAAATTACCTTATCCATCCATTCTAACTTATTCAACACATCTTTGTCATTAGGTAAATTTATAATTTCTGTACTTGTATAATCTTTTACATTCTCACTATGGTCCTTGGGCGGATCATTATTTCTTATCACTGTATCCTTAAGAATTACTGTTTTAGATTGATTTTTTATTGCACACTTAGGAAATAATTCTGATAAACAATCCAATGTTGATTGATCTTTACTCTGAGACATTGTAGTTAATGGTAAAGATGTAATACGCGTTTGAGTAGTGCCATGAGCAGATTTAGCATTTATATTATTCTTCTTTGACTTCTCCATTGGTTTTTTAATACCTAAATTATGATTTGCAAGTCTACTTCCAATAGCTGAGCCCTGTTTTGTATCCCAAATTGGAATATTAGGAATATTAGGAATTGGAGCACTTTGAAATTCAGAAAAGTCATCACACAGATCTGCTGTTGGTTGATGTTTAGAATCTAATTGAGGGCGAGACGTTTGCTTCATATCTTTTGATACATTATTTGAATCCCATATGGTAGTAGAAGAGACATAAGACTTATTATCAAAACATGAAATTTTTCCAGGTACATTGTTTGTCATTTGCACATTTAAGTCTGAAGATATGACTCCTTGTTGATGCAATTTCATTTTTCCCTTAACTTCCAAGGAATATCTTTCATCAGAGCTAATAAACCCGATTTCAGAACTTTCTTGAAGGTTTTGAAACTTAGCTGCAGAATTTAACTGAGTTACAGGCTGTAGATTCATTAAACATTCAATGTTCAAATAAGGAGTAGGTGGAAATGGAAGTAGATGTAATATATCTAGGCTATTGAAAGTGTAAGAAGCCTGTGCTGCAGCAACAAGAGCAAGAACAATATATAGTTCTTGCTCTGTGAGTTGTCCAGCATACTTTTGATTCGCCAAATTCCATATGTGTCCAAGGACTTCCGTAGGAAGCTGACTAGTGAGCAATAAAGGAAAGACTTTGTTTGTATCGACCAATAGCTCGGTTTGCATTCCATTGGTTCTGAGTTTGTCCTCTCTCACCGCTTCCCATACCATCTTATAGATTGGTGGTAAAGTAGTGGAATTAGTCCACAGCCAAGTTGGCAATTGATTCAGTCTTTTATCCATGTGAGTCTTGTTCATTATTAATAAACTGATGTTCGATCGAGCTTTCGCTATGACGAGCTTAAATTACGTGAACTCGTCGAGTAGTATAATTTCATCCTTCAGCTTACTACCCTGGTACATACATCAAAGTTAACACTATAAACATCTCACTCGATTTACACGATCTATTTGAAATTATATTTCCACATGTCACTTGTGTTACATTTCTCGTAGATCGTTTCCATTGCAAAGGATGTACGAAGAGTAACGTCGTTTCTCGATTAGATTAAAATATATGAAATCGAGATAATAATAAAATATAAATAGAGACAACTGCGTGGCAAACAAGAATTAACAATTCAGATGTCACCGGATGATCACTGGACGACGTTCTGTTACGAAGGTAGATCCGCGACAAGCGACAAGTGCGATTCTGTGTGATGGAGTTTATTCAAATTTCGAGTTTAAGATGATTCACACTACAAATAACGATGTACAATGATCTTCATTTTTAGTATGATATTTGTTGAATGTAAAATAAAACAAAACACATTTTGAAATATTTTTTATGTAAAAATATGATTTATTAATACTTTGCTGATTTAGTCAATATTTTTTCTAGGCCATAAGTGCCTCCTAAGTCTCCTTTTAACAAATTTATTACTATTGAAGAATATAAATCTAAAAAATAACAAATGAAATATGCCAATTAATTATCGATAAAGTATTAGATTATTAAATTTATAAATATGAGGTATAATGGATGAGAAAAGAGAATCATCTTATTTTATGTGAACGTCGCAATTACATATGAATCGCCTTAATGTGTCTCTTGTTTAAGAGAATGTTTGTGGTATTGCCGAGTATGACAACATTGTGTAATTTCTTTAATGTTTAATATATCCAGTATTAATAGCTTTTATTGCTGAAATCGTTACAGAACTGTACATATATTTTCACGATAAAAATAAGTAATATCAATTAACTATAATAAGAAAGAGATCTTAAGGTACGTGAAATAACCTCTCTAATTTATGCAGCTTTCGTATTTGGAACGCAAGTCTAATATGAATTCATCATTTTAGGTTACATTTCAACAAATCATCATAATAGGATGTCGACGGATTTTTATATACGATATTACGTAGGTCATAAAGGAAAATTCGGTCATGAATTTCTCGAGTTTGAATTTAGACCTGATGGTAAACTACGATATGCGAATAATTCAAATTACAAGAATGATACAATGATTCGAAAAGAAGCCTATGTACATCAGTGCGTGATGGAAGAACTAAAGAGGATTATTCAAGATTCTGAAATTATGCAGGAAGACGATTCTTTGTGGCCACAACCAGATCGCGTTGGACGGCAAGAATTAGAGATTGTAATTGGCGATGAACATATTTCGTTCACGACTTCGAAAACTGGTTCTTTATTAGATGTAAATCAATCACGGGATCCAGAAGGACTAAGATGCTTCTATTATCTCGTACAAGACTTGAAATGCTTAGTATTTTCTCTCATTGGACTACACTTTAAAATAAAACCTATATAAATATATATAATTATTGTACAATGTATTTAAAGTTTAAGTAACTTTAATTACTTCATTGTGTTAAGAAATATATAATAATTTTAAATTAATTTCATGTATTTTATTTAATTGATTGTGATATTAACTCTTATCAGATAAAAGACACAGATATTTATATATTAAGATACATTAAATAATTTGAGTCATAACATAGTTGATTATTCACGTTTCTAAATCATTAATCATACTCCTTATTGTTTGTACATGAATGCCTGGATGAAAAACTAGTATATAATGTACATTATATTATAGTAAAAAAAAGTATTAATAAAGGATAAGAAGTGATTATAAATAATGCAGACATCTTGTTATATGTGACAGTAGAAAGTAAGCACTTTGATCAATGAAGGCCGACTATTATAATTAATAAAAAGAAATCTCATGTAAGTATGTGACTTTTAGGTTATAATTTCCTAACCTAAATATTAAACATTTGAAGAAATTTTAAAATACATATATTTCTTAATTAATATAATATTTATCTAAATTGTATTCGGAACAGTAGTTTGTTTTTATTACTCCTATTTTTTAAAACTTTTTTTGCAACGAGATATGTATTTTTTAACGTCATTAGAGTAAAACATTAATATCTTACATTTTTTAATTTTATTAAGTATATTTAAACATTTTCACATTGCATGAAATAAATATATTCATAAATACATGTAAAAATTTAATGCAATCATTTTAACCTATTTGCATCCAAGCGGGGATTAATCCGCACGCTGCGATTGTCTTCTATCACCAAACATGGATTATTACGCGCGCTGCGACTACTTTTTTTTATTTCCATTTTAATCAAAATAATTTTTACTTTTTTCCTCAGTTATAAAGAATGTAAGATGCGATGTTAGCGAAGTAACATTGTCTACCAATCGTTTTGAACAGTAAATTTCCGATAAACTCCATGAAGAATTCGGATATCATTTACTGCACCTATGATCGACTGCGCGTGTGATAGGGACCAGTCCTCTTAAGTAGGGCCATGATGCAAATGGGTTAAGATAAAGATTATGTTACAAATATCATCTATTGTAATAGTGATTTATTGTATATGTATTGCAGAAGTAAAATGTCCTCACAAGATACTCAAGCAACCAACTCAAATCATAAGTATTCAGATCGAGTTGTTACAGATTCGGTACACTCACGGTTTCGATCCTCAAAGGTATATTGTGATATTTGCAACATGAGTATCATTGGAAATCATTCTGCTATAGAGAAGCATTTTAATAATTCTCATCCTTCTAAGGAATTTTGTTGTTACTGTCAGGGCAAAGTGTTCATTTATGTACAAATGCCTATCGATGATCGTACCGAAAAACCAAAGCAAATTGTTTACCATAAATGTAGTAATAACTCTTGAGTATAATTACTAATTAGAAGTATTTAGGAAAAGAATACAAATGAATCACTAAAAAAAATATTTATATATTTAAATAAGATATATTATAGAATTATATTAATTTGTGTGATATATAAAAGAAGAAACAGTATAAATATACAAGTATGAGAAAATATTTGAAATTACAAAATTTCATAATGACAAGTGCAAAAATATATGATATAATTATCGATCAAATAACATGACAAATAAATAACATTTATGTACCAGTAAGAATTATAAAATTGTAGCTTACAAATATTGTTAGAATTTATTCTAAATATAAAAGTACATGTATTTGTGCATAATGTAAAATAGCTCTCTATATAAGTGATTAAGAACTGTTTACAGTATTTTTGAAACCATAATTAAGACAGTTATCTGATACTAGTAATACTAATACAGAAGAACGTATAATTTAAGTAATTATATAACAAATAAATATAATGAAATGTAATCAGTCCTGTTAAACTGGTTATCACTCGTTAGTGATCAAATAATGAATATGATTCCTTTTACATTTTATAATTGTCTAGTATTGCAGATCATACTTAACGTTATATTCCATTCATGTACTTGTAATGCATATATGTACCTTCATGCATGTAAATATATTCTTTTTTAATTTTTTATCAACTTCTTGATAAATATAAATACACAAACGAATTAAAAGAGTATTTTATATAGAAGTATGTAGGTTATTTATCAGTTTCTTGATCTTTATACTCAAAGATATGTTGCAATAAAGCTTATATAAATAATTAAACTTTGTGTGTGCGATATTATTAATAATATTTGCATCCCTATTACTAATGACTGTGAATTACAATTTGTTTGCTTTAGTACATACAAAATACTATAATAATACAGTTATATAATAAATGCGATTTAATGTAGCTGTAATGATCAAACATGTTTTGTGTATCACTTTTCAATATATAAAAATCTATGATAATGATTTTATAAAATACTTTTTTAGATTAGATTATCGAACTTTGTGAACTTTCTATTTTGAATATAATCGAAATATCGAATATATTTGAATGCGGCAGAAAATATTTTTAGAATGTTTTTTTCGAAAAGTGTCTTTGTCTACACGTTTTATAGTTATTTTTCTCATTGTATTTTACTAATATGTCACTATTCATTTTCTTGAAACTTATTTTTATCTGCCTTATGCATGTATAACTTTTTGAAACAAGCTGCTCTTAGTTCCTTTTGTTAGTATACACTAAGCAATAGAAATATTTTTTTTCATAATCTGTAAGTAATACATGTCTGTCAAATAAAAGTTCAACACATTCTTCATTTATAACAGCGTGTACATGTACTTTTCAGAAGTACATCAATAAATATCTTATGTATTATATGTATCTTATATATTAGTATCATTCTCATTCATTGCATTTAGTGTCTTATTCGATAGAACAATTACTTAAAAATAATTTTAATTTTGTAGGATAATCTGTCATTACACCAGTGGCTCCAAGATCAAAAGCTTTCTTAAATTCTTCTTCTTCATTTAAGACCCAAAAATAGATCTATAAAAACGTATTTAGATATTTTTACATGCTATAAATAAAAATTTTTTCAACATATACTTATCACTAAAAGCACTGTTTTTAATCTGAATTATATTTCTAAATTTAAACTAAACAGTCGTTAACTTACATGTATTCCACGAGTTCTTAAATGATTAAATAAGCACTTCCTCATTAGTAATACATTAATAGTCCTTATAATTATTTTTTCCAAGGGTAAGAATTTTATACTTGGACTTCCTTTGCATCTATAATAATGTAATATTGAGAAACTAGATTAAATTCAATACTGAATAAAATGTTTAAAATACCTTAAATAAATGGAAGGTAGAAATATCTCTAAATGTGTTTCCTTTAGAGGTATAAATGGTAATAAACCAGTGTATAAGAAAACTATCAACAGAGTTACACGTCTCATGGAAAATAATAAATTTATATTAGGATTCTGTGGAAAAAATAATTGAAATTAATATCATTATGTTAGTATACAAATATTGTACTATAAAAACTAGGTACCGTCTTATAACATTTCTGTGTTATGTCATCATTAAAGTTTCCCCATACAGTATACTCCTCTCGATTATATTCCTTTATTAAATTAGATACTTTGGTTATAAGTTCATCACTGTTAACTTTAATATCAATATTAATTGGTATATTAGGGAATGCTTCAAATACTTCTTTCAATAAAGCAAATCTTCTATCTTCCTCCTTCTCTGTGCCAATATATTCTACATCTGTTAAACTACAGTTTCTAAATCATTCTATTCAAAAATATAATATTTTAAAAAACTGTTTAAGCATACCTGGATCAAAATCTATTGGAAGACGTGGTTTCAATAGAGGTAGATCTTTGTAATTTACTTCTGAAATACTCTTATTTGTGCCTGTACTACGTAAAAGATTATGGTCATGACATACAACTACTTCTCCATCTTTTGTCAAATGACAATCCAATTCTAACATTTGTGTACCAATTGCTACAGCTCTGGAATAAAATTACATTTTCATAAAGTATTATATGCAGTAACTTATGGGATTATTTGAACATTTACCATAGAAAAGTTTTATATGTATATTATATGTGTTATATGAAACGTGTTGAAATTTCATTAGTAACATTCATAACAAGACATGACTATAATAATTGTATTGACAAAATTTGAAACCAATTTAAAAATATAAATAAAAATGATATTTCAAATGTTTTGCATAATATACAATACATAATACATTCATAAAAAGTTTCCGTAAGTGTACAAATATTTTTGTGAATCTTTGTATAACCAGAAAAAATAATTTAGAGAACTATTTTTAGATAAATATCTGTTAATTTAATAATTATTCTTTGTGCTGCACACTTAAGATGATGAGTAAACTTGTAAACTGTGGATTTTTATGTAATTTCATATTTTTATGAAAAAAATTAAAGAATTGGAACCTAGATAATAATTTGTTTTGTCCACTAAAAATTATGATGAGCACTTTATTTTGAATATTTTACATATTTTTGTATATGACACGTATTGGATTTTTGATGCACATTAAAATTTATCATAAATACATAAAAAACCAGTCTAGTAGTAAGTAAGAATTTTAACTAACCGTTTAAAAGCATGCATTGTGTTTTCATAGCCTTCACCTGCCCCTGCAAAATTATTTTTTTATTAGTATATATATCCTTCCTATGTATGTGATGATCTTAATTATCTAATCATCAAAAATTTCAAAACACACCCCCTCTGTGGCTGATATGCTGGCACATAAATTTCACTTGTTTCTTTTTATGTAATAACGTTGGATATTTAAAAAGTATTATTGACGTTAACATATAACCTCCTACTAATGTATACAACAACATCTTATATTTGTCTATTGTTTTTTATTCGTGTAGCATATCGGAGCATGTCGCTATTGTTTAAACGAATTGTAATTAACATGTAAATGAACGTTTCAAGTGACAAGTTACTAATAGAAGTCAAATAAGAATTTTATAATCAACTCTGCTACATCATAGCCTTTACTGCATACTTGACAATTGTAAACGTTGTAATTATAAAATCCTTTGGGTGAAATTATATGAAAAATTTCTATGTTAGTTATACCTTCCTTTTTTTTTTTTTAGTTATATATACAAATAAAGCTATATATTATCAAATTCTTGTTTCATTCTATTTTTTCATTTAATGAGTATAAAACTAAAAACTAAGTGTAGGTTTATTTTTTGTTGAATAAATTTTTGTAAATAGAGGAATCTCTCGCGAAACAGAGAACTTTTGGTACAATTATAAAATTAATTTTAATATTTATATATTATATTTTTCTAAAAGAAATTGTGTTAGTATTTAATAGAAATATATTGCGTAATTGATCATCGTTTTGAGTAATTTTTTATTAAAATTTCCACATACATAAAATGATGTAATATTAAATTTCTTTTTTCCCTTATTTCATTATCCAAAGAGTATAGAGAAATTGAACCTAGATGTAATTTTCGTTGAACAAGTTCTTACTGCCGTGACATAGAATTTTCAGAGTAATTATAAATCTTATTTTAATTTCAACTGTTGTGTATTTTCTAAAAGGATATTGTGTTATTTCGTAGAAAAATATCACGCGATCGATCATCATTACATTAACTTCTAATCAAAATTAATTTCATTTATACAGTACTCTGATTTATGAATTGCACTTTTTATAAGATCTAGTAAGCATAATTATTCTCTTTTTGTATTCTTTTCGTTTTGATTTCTGAAAAATAAGAAATAATAAAAGGGCATGAAGGAAATTATATAGTCATTAAGAAATTCATAAGCGAAATAAGAGGAATTACAGGTAAATAGGTAATTATATTAACCTGTTGGGCATTTATCTCTCGGAGCTTTTACGAATGCACCTGTCAAACAAGTTTAAAAGCTGCCTTTACAAAAATGTGTTTTCACCAGCGTCTCTCATTCGTTTAACGAGATGTCGGATTCGAATTCACCGAAAACAGATGCGAGTAGTCCAAGCCTTTCGGGAAACTTACGACAATTTCGATTCCAGAAGAAACAACTGAAACCGTTGAACATGTGTAAGAGTCTATTTATTCACGAATTTCAATTTTTAGGTCAATACAGTCGGTGTCCATCTTTTGTTGTTATGTTATTCAAGAATAATTTCCTATATATGATTATTATATGTTTTTAATCATTATTTTTAATTAATTATAATTTTATTTGAATGTAAAAATCAAGAAATTAGAAAAATGCACTTTATACATAATAGTTGATGGTGACAATGTTATTAATATTTGTATTCCAATGTAACTATGAGTAAATAATCAATGTTTTTATTTAGCGGATGATGACAGTAATTTAATGGGATCTAAGATACAATTTCGACGTAAGGCAGTCAATGTAATTGAAGATAGTGATAGCGATGCAGGGAGTCCTGTTAAAAAAACGAGCTCTTTAGATCATACAGATAAGGTATATATATACATATATATATATGTCATATGATAGCTTTTTATTACTAATGTTTTATAACAAAGTATTTACTTAATTATAAAATGTTGAAAAATAATGAAATTAATTTTGTTCTAAATATATGGGTATTTTTTTATTCTAGTAGCAAATCATCTTATGCTGAATGAGAATTTAATTTTCCATTATTATGTAGGACATGTCCAATAACATAAATTGGAATAGTGACGAAGGTGATGAAGATACTAGAAATAGTAGGAAGAGAACTACTAAAGAGCCTTCCAGAACCAACAAGAAAAAAAAACGAAAATTGAATAATGAAGAAGATGTAGATATCGATTCAGATGAAGCAACCTTTAAAGATAAAGTGTTTGATAGGTATACATCTAGAGATTTTGTGTGTTTCATTAATTTTAGCATTTCTTTTCAAATGTTTATAGTGATGAAGATTCAGATATGGAAATATCTAATGAGCTTACAGCTGATAAGAAAGCAGTTTTAGAATTTATGCAAAATGCTCTTACATCAGAGTTACTGTTAATGTCTCAATGTTCTCAAAAGAAAGCAAATGCTATCAAAGATGCAAGGCCATTTGAAGATTGGAGAGACTTAGTTCAAAAGTTCCAGAACAACAAATATCTAGATACAGAACTTTTGAATTCTGCTCAGGTAACCAGCTCAAAAAAAATCGTAAAATTTTTAGTTTTCATTTGCAATGTTATTAAGATAAATTATATATTATAATAAAACAGGAATTACTAGCTACCAGACATGCAGTAGAAGCTCTCATGAAGAAATGTCTTCGTTTGTCTACAAATATTGAAAAAGCCGTGGCTGCAAGAGCATCGGCTATCACAAGTCAACCCAAGAGATTATCCTCAAATTTAAAATTAGCTCCATATCAGATGGTTGGATTGAATTGGCTTGCTGTGATGCACGCTCAAAATGTTAATGGTATACTTGCGGATGAAATGGGTTTAGGGAAAACAGTGCAAGTAATAGCTTTTCTTACATATTTGAAAGAGGCTGGCTTCAGAGATGAGAAAGATGGACCACATTTAATCGTCGTTCCTAGTTCGACGATGGGTAGATAGACATTATAGGTTGCTTTGGCCTATATTATTTTGTTTGTAATCCGTTTTTATTTTATCCTTGTAGAAAATTGGAATAATGAGTTGGAAAGATGGTCGCCCGGTTTGAAAGTTGTACAATATTATGGTTCTCAGGAAGAACGAAAAGAGATGAGATTAGGATGGCGAAATGGTGATTTGGATGACGTTGATGTATTATTAACTACATATAATTTAATTAGCAGTACACCGGAAGAACGAAGATTGTTTCGTGTTATGCCTATTCATTATGTTGTTTTCGATGAAGCTCATATGTTGAAGAATATGGGTACTATCAGATACGAAAATCTAGTTAGAATTAATGTATGTGTTCCCTCATCGCATTTTTACATAACTCATTTTTACATTTTTTTACATGTACACTTTTTTACATAAACCAAATTATCGATTATTTCGCAGGCTAAACACCGAATTTTGTTAACGGGTACCCCTTTGCAAAACAATTTACTGGAATTGATGTCGCTCTTAATATTTGTGATGCCTTCACTGTTTGCTGGCAAACAAGCTGATCTGAAGAGTTTATTTTCAAAGAATCCCGTAAGTTCAATATGGTAATAGTAATAGCTAATGACAATAATAATCTTAAAGAAAGTTAAAATTGGAGTAAAATTGAAAATGTTAACATTAAAGTAAAAGTTACTATGTAACGATGAGTATTACATTATAGAAGGTTCCATCAGTTAAGAAAAATAGTGAACAGCCATTGTTTGAACAAGAACAAGTGAAAAATGCAAAGCAAATCATGAGACCGTTTGTGCTTCGCCGATTGAAAGCCGAAGTCCTTCGAGATTTACCAGAAAAAACCGAGCGCGTGATTAAGTGTCCAATGATAGAGAAGCAGCGAAAGATGTATACTAATTTAGTTGCCGAATTTTCAGCTGAGGCTGATCAAAGTACTGAGGTTAATGGTATTGGAATGATGATGCAGCTGAGAAAATTAGCTAATCATCCTCTTTTAGTACGAGACTATTACAACGAGTCCAAATTAAAAGTATTTTCGCAGTTACCTTTCTTACATTTATTACGAATGAATTTATAACATGTAATTTTAACGATTCACAATTTTGTGTTAGATAATATCAAGTAGATTAGCAAAGGAACATTCATATAAGCAGAAAAACCCAGATTACGTATTCGAGGATTTACAATGGATGTCAGATTATCAAATAAATCAATTAACAAGAACGTACAAAAGCTTAGCTGGATTGGGCTTACCTCAGGAACTAATTTCAGAAGCTGGAAAGTTAAAGATATTGGACGAGTTACTACCAAAGCTCAAGGAAGAAGGGCACCGAGTATTAATTTTCAGTCAGTTTACCATGATATTAGATATTTTAGAAGAATATTTAACTATTAGAGGACGAACGTACTTAAGGTTTGTGCTATGTACTTTTTATCTTTTATATTTTTCATTATTATTAATCTTTTACATGAATATGGAAACAGATTAGATGGAAGTACACCAGTAACAGATAGACAGTATTTAATAAATCAGTATATGGAGGATGAAAGTATATTCATATTTTTACTATCTACGAAAGCTGGAGGCTTGGGGATCAATTTAACTGCTGCCGATACTGTTATAATTCACGATATTGACTTTAATCCTTATAATGATAAGCAAGCGGAGGATCGCTGTCATAGAGTAGGTCAGAAAAGGTATGCTTTTTATCACTAATTTATGTCCTTTGGAAAAATATAAATAAATGTATGCTCTATAAATATATCTGACATTATTTTTAGACCAGTTAGCATAATTAGATTATTAAGCGAAGCTACTATAGAAGAAGGCATATACGAAATAGCTCAAGACAAATTACATCTTGAACAACAGATTACTGGTGAAGAAGGTAAGTCTTATGAATTTTGCCCACTTTATAATCCAATATTACGCATGGAATTTGTTCACAGAGAATGAAAGCACAGACAAAAAGAGTGTATTAAAGTTACTTAAAATGACGTTAGGGCTGGATCACAATAAATCATTATCGCTGTCTCCAATGAAGAACGGGAGAACAAGTAATGGGTTATTGGACAATGAAGAAAATTGTCATATAGAATTTTAAAGATAATCTTTTGTTTGAACCTATTTTGTATTAGCAGGAAATTTAACATCATTTTTATATACATGATATGTCTTTGTGATTGCACAGAGGATATAAAGAAAAAAAAAAAAAAAAACAGATAAAAAAGGAAATTAAAAGTCAGCCTTGCAGTTGTGTATCGTACGTAATTTTTAAATTTAATTATTGCACATTTGAATATGCACACATGATTTTGAGTGACGTTATTTGTAAATTGTGAACTCTTATTTGTACATCGCATATGCACTGTATTATTCTCCTATTTATATGAGCATATATTAGATTTAGATTCATTCGTGACTTTTACATATTTTGTCTAATATGTTTTGATATTTAATGGTATATTTTGTGCGTAAACTTTAAGAGAATCGTTAAGACTGCACAATATTTACTAATAACACAAGTTGATGGAGAATAGCCGAAAAAAATGAATAAAAGAGAAGTTGATGTAAGAAAAAGGGGATATAAAGTAAACAGTGTCAGACTAATTGATATTACTGTACACACATTCCTGAATGAAGAACTTGATCTTTGTACAAAATCATTAAAGATATTATACACCTTTCCCTAGACTTAATTTATTATCTTGTAATACACGCGTTAATACTTGAGCGAATTTAACAAAAATCTAGAATTTAAGAATTTACGATCAGATGTTAAAGATAATAAAAGCAAATATTTCAAAATATGGATTTTCGAGATGTTTTGTAGTTATCGTAACTATTAAATTACGCGACTAACTAATTAGAGAATTATCCTTAAACTTAAAGTAATAGATACAATTCATTCATTTACTTTTATTTATCTTTTTTAATTACGAAAATTAAATAATTTACAATTTTTAACAATGAGTTATTATAGTCTATATTATAATGTATAAATGATACTTTAATCTTTCTAATCTTGACGCACATTGATCTTTCAAATTACGAAGCTATCGAGTCTTTTTACTTGAAGATCGATTATAACATCCATCATAAATTTTAATACCACTAGTAATATAGAGTATTATAGAGTGTCAAAAATTAATTTTATTTTTGTGTATTATTAAATACGCAAAAACTCAATTCCAAAAATGTATTGACAATCCTTAAAATTATCCTAAAAATTCTAGTCATTACAAATCCTAAAAATCTTATATTTAATAAATCGATCTTCTTCGAATAGTCTTATAGAATGTAACTGTTCAAATTGTATAGAAGAAGAAAAATTCTTAGAACGTTATAGATATGCAAATACATTCAGATACATAGAGATACAAATTATTTATTATTTTTTATACAAGATGTCAAGTCGTTGGACAATTTACATATCTGCACAATAATTATATTATCAGGATACGATACAAATATCTTCAACAAGTCAATAGGTGTCGCAGTAAATCTTGCGTTCATCTAATATCTTCCTGTGTCGATAATCTATGACGTAAATTGAATATCGTATACTTCCACGATCGAAATCTACAGTTACACGGGGTATTCGAAAATAATCTATCATGATCATCACAATGTTATTCTACGACTTTGGATCGGTATAGATTTGCAAAAAAGTAGCCGCAAAATTAAACTTTGCCTTGTAATTCAAACCCAAATTTTTGTTCTTATTGCATCGTATTGTACTTATCACGAAGATCAAAGCCTTAAAGGAATCATTGGTCGCAACTCAACTGTTTTCATGGAATAAAATATTAAAATGCCATTAGTTTTCGAATTCACTTTATTTGTAATTTTACATTTCGCTTACATTTTGCAGTCACATGTAAGGATAGCACCTGTTATCGCACGTACATACGCCAGATGCATCTTTACATATCCTATATCTTCCTTTCTTTTTCTCTTTCTTTTCTTCTCGTTATTTACATTCTATACTTCGGCCAATTTTCTACCCAATATTACGCATTAACTTTAGGCAATAAAAACTATATTTAATCCGATGTTTTAATTATTTAACGGACGTAACTCATCTACCCAAACTATGAACGATATTTTTTACGACTTCCAAAAGCCATTTGTGTGAGAATTGGCGAACGAGCAAGCCACAGATGAGAAGCAAGTCTGCATCCTATTCACCATGATCCAATCATTTCATTCAAAAATTGATGGGTTGGTCGACTAGTGTGAGGTGGAGAATTATCATCGACCGACCTACCAATTTTTTCATCATCTACATTTAAGGCGCAATCTTGCTCAGAAACTTGACCGGGATATAGAAATGTGAGTCCGGTTGCTGAAATAGCAAGAAAGGAAGAATAGAAGATATGGGATTTATAATCGTGGTTTTGGGGCATTTACGTGCGACACTAGATGCTATTTTCCTTGTATCTGACTGCAAAATGTAAGTATTATTATTACATATAAAATAAGTTCGAAAGCTAATGGAACTCAAACATTTTTTTCCCAAGAGGACAGTTGAGTTACAATCCGTGTTCCTCTGAAATTTGTTATCCTCATCAGAAGAATACGATGCAATAAGAAAAATTGTAACCTTGAATTTTGAGATGAGGACCATTCTTGTAGCTATTTTTTTTGCAGATCTTCATCGATCCAGAGACGTAGAATAACACTATGATGCTGGTGACAAATCATTCTTTGTACATCTGAATACAGAATGTCACTATCAGGCGGCTCAGACATTACATCGATAAGTATCCATAATTTTGTTAAGATTCTATTGATAATCATCCGGATGAAAACTTTCACTAGGAATTCTGTCATTTGCAATTAGTCACTTCCATTTATGGATTTATAATTTGGCATATGAAATAATTCTAATTTTTCAAAATTGTATTATTTGAAAATCGTCGGCTGAGACAATTAAAACATCCTTTATTATCAGTGAGAGGTAGAAGTCCGAGTAGTGGAGGATGAAACTTGTGGTGGGGATGGAGACGCGAAGGATAGAGATAGAGAGGCGAATAAAAAATAGAAAAAGAGAGCGAAAGACGGAAACTAAAGTAATAGAACCGATGCCGAAGCAGAATGAAACCCACGTGGTATCTAACGTTTTGAAACAGTTAAAAATAAAGCATGCATATTTGCAGTAGATTATTAATAAACACATTGGTTGTTCTTCACATTTCTAATAAAGGATACATCGTAGAGGAGAAAAAGATAAAGAGCATAACGTTTGATTTCCTTATTTCATTAACATGATTGGTCATAGTCGTAAATCTATTCCTTTTTAATTCTTTTTGAAAGATTATCATTGGCCAAATCAGCGATTAATCTCTTGTTTCGTGTTGTATAGCGACAGCATCCTGTTTTATTTATTTTTAAAGCAGTAGTAGGTGGCGTGGGTATCGGGCATCTGATTTGTCAAACTAAAGCTCACCAGGCAACTAACAAAGAAAAATATACAACACATATGTATACGTAGTCTCCGTAGAAGTCGCTCATCAGGCGATAAGATTAAAGGAAATGCCTACCCGGATCTAGCAATTTCACTGTTCTTCTTCTGATATCTTGTGTTCTATTTATTTGGTTTGCGAATCTAGGAAATAAGAATGAACGAAGGGCGGTTCATTAGAGCACATAATGATTGAGGTTACTTTATGGAACTTGTTATTTAATTGTCCAAGCAGCGCTTGTTGACACATTTATCGAGTGTTTTTCTTGAAAGTTCTAGGACAACGTCGAATAATAATCTCAATATCCATTTTATCCCACAATAACAGTATAC
The DNA here is from genome assembly GCF_905332965.1 of Bombus pascuorum. NCBI lineage: Eukaryota > Metazoa > Arthropoda > Insecta > Hymenoptera > Apidae > Bombus > Bombus pascuorum. The sequence continues at coordinate 8,904,193 of NC_083490.1, forward strand.
CTAACTCCCTCAGATGATTTACGTTCTTTATCCTTATTTTACGATTTATATCCTCATGTTTATAAATTATTATCATGTATGGTATGATAAACTGATTAATGATGTTTTAACGTGTACTTATACCTACAGATTATAATTATTTATCATTCGTACTATTATTTATCTTTTGAAATACGCGAAAGGAAAACTTCCATTTAATTGATTTACAACTGCAAGTAAATCGTTGTAACTTTCATGATTAACTGATTAATGTCTGCAATCACAAGTAAACGGTCATATATCGTTCGACTCACTAGATAATTAAACCATCTGGATAAACATTGATTCTCTATTAATCTTTCTACGTTACACACGAATCGAATCACCAGGTGCATACATCAATTTTTAATATCATCAATATTTACGGCGATAAATTTGACTATGTTATTATCGACCGTGGCATTGCATTAAATTGTACCATTTTATCGATGGTAAGACTACAACAAAAATTGCAATAAAAAAATTAATTCAAGTATAAAACATGGTTGAAGAATTTTTATACGACAATCTTGCTCTTATCTCAACAAACAAACTTCTACTGTTTCAAGAAAACATTTCGTACGAAGTTGAAACGAGGAATCGCGCACATCAATAACGATTTTCTCATAGTTTGTCCAAACTTGAATCATTTTTTTTACTAGAAACACACGATTACGATTGAAAGAACGCAACAAGATTAGTTTCTTCGTGTTTATGTGGCCCAAACCAGATTAGATATTAGACATTTCAATAAAGCATATTATAAAAATATAGATGGTTCTTAAATATTTCGTCTTAGTATTCAATATCTGCGTACTCCACGCTTCTTATAAATAAAGTATCAAAAAAAAAAAAAAAAAAAAAAAAAAAAAAAAGAGAGAGAATATCTGAGACACGAACGTGAAAAAGAAGCGAGTAGAACAGCAGGGTTAAAGAATCTGAGAAGAGTATCTTCTACGACAACAAGTTCTTTGATTTTTGCCGATGGCTTGTGTTATCGAGCGGGAAAATTCACGGCAATCAATCGTTGGACGCCTAAAACGTCGCTGCATTAACGTAGCAAAGAATTACGAAAGGTAAAGTGTTTTTTAAGGTAAACCGGCTCGTTTCACTTTGTAGATGCCGGTGTTGAGTAGGCTTGGTAAAGGTACATACTCGAGCCGCATCGTCGCTCGTCCGAATCATGCCGTGAGTGACCAGTAAACGAAATGGCAACGAGTACTCTGTGTGCCGTGTACGTGGTATGATGCTATATAAATAATACTTGGCGCGAACCCTGATCAGTCGAGTTGCGGCGGCCGTACCTGTCGCAACATACAATAATGCATCGTACCATAACAAACTGAAACCGGTTGTCCTTTTTCACATCTTTCGCTGCTTCGCGTTCTCATTTACCTTAACCTTGTTCCGTACTTGCGTTGTGCGACTCTTATATATATATATATATACATATATTTCTATTTTATTCTTTTTGACGCACCGCATCCAGGTGATATACTTCGTGTGTATCTCTTTCTCTCTTTGTCTCTTCACCTTATTTCTCGGTGTGTACAGAAGAAGTGACCCACCAGAATGTCGCACGACAATTTCGGATTTACCTCGAGTACGGTGAGTGACACTATTTATATTTACTTTGCTCTCCTTGCTTATGTTTACCTTGTTTACGTAGGATGCTCGCACCAAATACATCGATTACGCACTGATATGCTTTGTCGTCTACGATATATGGATCGTTCTTTTTTAGCGGGGATTTATATTCAGATTGTATCGATATATAGTATAGGAAATCGTTAAAGGTCGATTAGGCGAATTAGTATTACTTTTAACTATGCCATGTAATGTACATTTTTTGGAGACAATTGATATTTAAATTGTAGATAGGGATAGAACATCTGTTATCTACTGGGTGAATTGGCGGTATGATTCGATTCTTCTATCATTGTATATCTGTGTTAATTAATGTCTAGGTGAATAGAAATAGACATATTCGTTATAGATATATTAATATGATACATGTAATTCGATTGTAGTTCGATTACTTTCATTTCAGTCTGGGAAATTTTATTTTTGTATAGAGTATGAAGATTGTTTTCATTTCATTAATCTAATTGTTTGAAAATCCTACGATATACTGTGGTTAATATGAGTGACGTGTTTCACGTTTATTTCTTCTCTTCCTCTTTAGTAAAACTTTTCTTTGGGAGAAGAAAATTGGAATACGTTTTACATGACGAAATTTGTCATTTTATAAAATACGAAGAAACACAATAGTAAATTCGTAATGTACAAGGAAATATGTTTGTTAAATTATTCTAAAATTATATAGGTATACTTGTCAGAATTTTCAATCATAAATAAATACTTTAGGAAAAACGTGATCTTCTGATCATAATTTGCCACTATAATTATTTTTTTTCTCTACAAGTATTAAAATTATCGTTCATTAATAAAAATACTATTTATTTCGTATTTCGTGCCAAATATTTTATTATATAATTCTATGATAATTTGTGCAATTTCACGTTGTAATCTATCTCGATTAGAATGAAAATTGACTAATTTATGCACTTCTGCTGTAGTATTTCAAGATTCTGTTTCTTCAAATACATTAAAAATATACAAAAATATATAAAAGAATGTTATACAAAAAACATTAACATCAATTGAATATTAAAAATTCACCCAATACTGTATTTTTTTTGACAAAATTTTGCATCTTTCACATTTAAACCAGCAATAATACTAATGAAATATTACTACACATGAATTTAAAAATGTTTCGTATTAATATAGTATATCTTTAGACAAAATTAGTAAAACTAGTAAAATATTCAATATGAGCCACTGCGTATTCGATTCCGCGGTTGCTATTAATCGATCGATCTCGAATATCATCGAAAAGGGAAAGTTCTTGTCTGAATGAAAAATTGTCCACATCGAAGGACAATATTGACGAGAACTATGTGACGTCAATGCTCGCAATACGCAGAGGAAATTCGTGATTTAAATTGAAGCAAGTTTTTTCTGCTCGAGATCGGATCGAATTCCTCGACAAGCTTTTTTCTGCCGAGATTTCAGTCATTAGGATGTGAAATTCGATTGGAACTGTGAACCGCTTTTGTCGAACGGTCAGTGAAACTATATGTCCTTCGTATCGAGATTACTATACTTTTTTATTCCTTTTTTTGCCAGTTCCAATCTTCTTTTTGCGATTTATTAGATTTGTAGTTCCTGAACGAGAAACAATTAAATGATTTCAGCCTGAAATCGACTGATCTCATCGTGGCTTATAACTTTTCCATTTGCAACAGTTGGTGGTTGATACTATATTGTCAAGGAACCTTTTTTGTATTACTTTCACTTTCTTTCTATGATTGTAACCAGTTTTACTATTTGAAGATCGAATTTTTGTTTAAATTATGTCTAAAGATTCCGAATTTATTTATCATTAATTTAGTAACATTTTAATGCTCTAAAATATAAATTACAATTAGGACTACGAAAGGTTTCTAAATATAAAAAGAAATATAAAAAGAATCTTTCTTCTAAAGATGTTGAAAATTTGAGATTTCTTTATCTAAGTAAAATTGTGAATTAATTATTACTTAGTTAATTAATCAATTGCACGAAGTTACTGATACTTCTTCTGATAATAAAAAAAGAAATGTTTTTAACTTAAAATAGACAAAACAAATGAATATTATTAGACAGACAAAAATGAAATGAATATTATTTATTGATCAAAAATATGCTTGTTCACGTTGATCCAATCTCTTTGATTCAACAATTCACGTTATCACAGGTAATCGTTAGGATGATAAGTAAAAATTCGGTAATCCCGTAAATAGATCAGTGAACCTTATCCAAACAGAGGTCGTTACATTGTTGCACACATAGACGCGTGAATAAAAAATTTATGTTAAGAATCGATAATCCCCGTGTTGATATTGTGGATTTAGGTATTAATGTGAGCAATTGGAATCATTGACAATAAGACGTTTGTGGTATTTGAATTTGTTCTAATAACTGTAAATTCATATAATCCACGCTTGATAATAAGTATTTAATTATATATATATATATAACTTGTGGAATTTAATTACCAAGGCCCTTTTGCGCAATTGAACCAATATGTAAATATATTTTTCAAATTACGGGTCATCCGATTATTATACTATTTCATTTAATACCGTAAAATTTTAGTTAATGTTAAAAGATTAAATATATGAACACCTAGAATTAGAATAGTTTAAGTAATTTCATAATAAAAAAATGTCTAATGTTGGGAGGTTGAATATCTGAAAATTAAAAAACTGATAATTCGTGTAATTTCGTAATATGAAAGCTCTTGATATCGGAAGATCGGGGGCTTGAAAATCGGAAGATTTTATCTAAGAATCAAAATTGAGGTTACTCTACGAATCGACAAATGTAATTGTATCATTCCCTCGTTAGAATTTTGCTTACCTCTATCTGATTCATAGCGAGCAAATCGTATACTTCTGTACTTGACGCGTCGTTTTCCTTGAAACGATTCGACAGCTTTTAGCAGGAGAATCGAGAAAAATGGTTTCTGTCCTCTGGGAATCGACCTTAGTACCGTATCTCTGAGAGAGAAAAAAAATTATTGCCCTCAATAACAATACTGGCCGCGATATCAAATGTTTGTTACACTGATTACTTAGCTCCGTCATTTGGACTTGTACGTCTTGTTTTCGTAGATCGTATTACCTGATAAGGAGGAGATCGTTCGAATGGAACTTTTTTAGGGAATGTTCCTATGATAATAACAGTTACGTGAGAAACTTAGAAATTTTCTCGCTGAGGTAAAGCAGTTGATTAATCGATTATTACGGATCGCATGTGAATTTTGTCGAGGCGCTAATATTCGATAGTAGGCGTTCTAAACGCAATTTTTCATTCGATTAGGTTTGTTACGATGACGAGGGGAGATAAAATTTTAGCTATCGTAATAATAGTGAGAATTATTAGAAGAGAAATTAAATTTTGATAGCATACGCTTCGCTATCATTGGACTGCGGATTTTTATGCATTTATGTAAATTTAGAGATAAAAAAATGTAAAAAATGCGTATAATAAATAAAAATATACGAAATATCCAAAGTAGGATATTTATTATAATTTTTAATAGACAGAACGAATCTTCACGTAAGTTCCATCTTTTTATTTGTGCCCATAACTAAATATAAATTTGCATAAAAATTCGCGGTCTAAATATTACGATCATTGATGATACGATTATTATTTGTCAGAATCCAAATATTTGTCTTGGATTTTCTAATGAAAAGTACATATACAGCGACACTATGTCGTTATGAGAGAATAAAAATAAATGATAGCGATTTGAATTAGAGTTGTAGTCTATTTGCATGCTTCCATTGATCAAAGTTTTATGAACTGAACTTCCAAAGAAATTGACGCCTTAAACTTTAAGTGAAACTTAAGTGAACTTGTTAAAGGTTATACACACAGGAATTGATAGTAACTATTTACTTATGTATGTTTGTATATATGTAAGACAATTGAACACCAGATAGGCTAACTCGTTGCTTCATGATCGTTTCTGTAACTATTTTATTGACATTCTTGTCAGATGCGGCACATTGATAATTTGTATTCAGTTATCCTTATGAAGAATTGAAATTAACGTTTACATAACAATGTAGCCTGCTTCTGTTGCATCGAAATATAATGTATAATTCATGTTACGAGTGTGACTCGATGCTGTAAAGCTAATAAATTCTATTATGGAGATACTATATATAATAATACTGTTCGTAGATGCTATAATAATTATCATTTTACACACTATATGTAAGTTTATTAAACGACAATCCATTAAAGCTCAAGCAGTGGGATAAAGCGTAAAAACGAATTTGAAAGTCTGAAAATTCAGAACTTTGAAAATTCGAAAGTCTGGTACTTTGGAATTCTGAAGATGCAATGTCGCGTTAATTTCATTTGAGTCAAGTTGATGTAAATTATTTCAAGTAGTTGAAACGAACTAACAAATCTAACTGTAATCAAGATGTACGTGTTTAATAGAAGGAATGATTCTAGAATGACTATATCTATACATAACTTTACACACGTGTATGCCAAATAAGAGAAGCAATAAACTAAGCAATATTCTAAATGATATAACAGTATAACAATATGTTTGGCGCCAAGGTAATTATAATAGATATTAACTTAGGTTCCACGAATACCGAAGTATGGCGAAAAGCATTAAAGTTATTTGAAGAGCTTGATCTATTTATTTCGCCTACCCCACTTAGTCATCGATCTCGAAGTCGATCTATCGGCCAATGAGATTCAAACTACATATTGCGTAGATGTTTCCTAACCTATACCAAGTATGAGCACATGATTGAAAATATTCCACTAGTTTTCGAACAGATTGATGTTAGTCATGGAAATGTACAAATAACAATTTTTATCATAGGACTGTCAATATTTACACATGGCAGCTTCGGGTTTCGTCGACTTAATACATATTTTGTTCTGGTGTAATATTTGTTTTACATTCAGGAAGTTAGACTCAATGATTTCGTAATGGAGGAATTTATACGCTTATTTTAATTTCAACGAGATGTCTCCAATTATCATCGAATTGCGCAGAAAAAATCGAACCTTTAAGATTTCCAATTCTCAATTATTAGATAACGAATATTTAAGCATTTATTTGTAAAAGATTAAAAAATGTGCAGGATGCATGTAATATGTAGATATTCGGAAAATATTCAAAGCAAGTCGCTCATTGTAATATTTAGTGAGTGGATCAAATTTTTATTTCGTTGTATTTAGTTCTATTTAATATTTAACGAGTGGACTAAATTTGTATTTAGTTATTTTTAGTTCAATTTAAAATTTAACTGATGGATCAAACGTAGTTCCATTTAGTTCCATCTAGTCCCAAAAATATAAAATTGCACAAACATCTGCAATCTATTAATTACGATGTCTCTGTATATAAAATTTCTATGTTACATAAAAATATAATTATTAATATTAAGGAAAATAATTTCTTTATTGAGAAAGGTTCCCTTATGATTAATTGCTTTATTTTTTATTTCATTCTAGTGTTACGCAATAATTTTTTATACACTGGTTAATGAATTTTATTTGAATAGAAAGTCTAAACGATAAGAAAAAGTAGTAGGATTAAAATCATTCATCGATAAACAAAGACGTCCTTGTATTTGAGAATGTCCTTACATTCCTACACTCTTAATAATTAAATTGTTTTGTGTAAATAACAGGAATTATTATCTACGTGTGATAACAGGTAAAAAATTTATACGATTCGTCTATCTATGCGCGTGTATTATGATTTCTGTCGTACTATAACAAGATTTTAATAAGCTTGAATATTTGGTTTACTTTACGTTATGACATTCACAAGTTGATTTATTGTAGAATGTAATATTTATTTGATAATTGTTGCGTAATTATTGGAGTACACCGTTTTAAGAGAAAGGAAGGATTATTTTGAAGGCAAATGTTGATTCTGCGATTAGGCAAATACGTAGTTATTAGCGTGGGTAGTAGATTAGGAATTAACAAGGTGTTCGCATTTAGGTAGCGTATCACGTAGCATACTAAACAGAAGATTTGATGAGAGTTTAACCGAGGCAGTGTATTTAAGCAACGAATTAAAAGCAACGAAATCCGATGTTTAATGAATTTGGAAAATTCGATAAGTCGAGTAAGAAAATATGAAAATGTAAAAATTTGAAATTTAAGGATATTGAGAATTTCACATCTCGAGATTTTGTAAACTCAAATGTTTTTATAACTTTGAAAATTTGATGGTTCGAAAGTTTAAAACTCCGAGGATTCGAGAATTTTCAGAATAAGATTAAAGCTTTAGTATCGTAAAAATTTGAAAATTAAAAAATTCCAAGGCATCAGATTTTAATAACTTGATAATTTAAAGAGCTAATTATGATCGGTAGTCTATTGTACTTAACATTATTTCTTGAGCCTTATGTGACATATTACACGATCTTCAACAGTACATCGGTGACGTTGCAATAAACAAATTTTATTATCAGTAAATTTCTAGTCACGTTTCTGTGAAACGTAAGTATCTTTTTGGCTGAGAATCATCCAATATTCGCGCAGTTTCGAAAGATGTAAATCGGTATAGAAATTAACGAGGAACATGTGCGTTTGGTTTCATCGTATTTTCCTAAAAAGGAACGGTGCAACTGGTCGATCAGCAACCGTGAAATAACTTTCTATTTAGTTGGCCAATAAATTCACCTGTTTCTCCGATGCGCGGTTTACACAGTTATTTGCAAAAGGTGCTATCGATAACGTTTTTGTTGGATAATAAGTCGCTTAACTTGTGGCTACATAACTTAAACAAACGGTATCATAAATCAATATGAACTTTTTTTATCTCATTTTAGATTATATTTCTCAGAACAAGAAAACGTTAGAGTTTTTCTTAATTGTCTCAAAAATTGAAAAATTTAATAGTTTAGCGATGGCGCCATAAGCCATTATTTTGCTATCTTTCTATCTTGAAAAGGTAATTGGCAATTGATTGTGCATACAATATCAATATACATATAAGTCAATACTCTTTAAAGGTAATTACAATACTTAAAGTAATTAACATACAGGCGAGCCTTATTCAGCAATACAGGGATCAGTTTATATTTTAGATTATATGTTTTAGAATTGAATAGACCATTAAACAATTTTTCAAGCGATTTAACAAATGATTACTGTGATTAACGTATCTATAAATCAATAGGTATTATTTCATTTCATTCTAGATAATAATTCATAGAATTGAAAAATACTTGAATTTTTTAAAAATAGTATAGGAATCGATAGATGTAGAGTTTCTGAGCTTTATTATTCTATATAATTCTCGATGTTAAATTGAATGTAATATTTAATTTTAAAGGATAGAATTTTGTAGACTCCAAGTTTAAACGTTTCTTAGAATTCATTAGAGAACATTTCTATTTAACATTCGATATTGAATTAAATAAAAGTATTCAATTTCAAAGACTAGAATTTACAAAATCTACGTTCAATACTAAATTCCAGAGAAAATTGTTCGGCCCACTAACATACGTATAGATACTAAACGAAATAGCGAATACCAAGGGAAGTAGAATTGTCCAGAATAGTACAGACGCACAACTTCAATAATCTACATACGTGCAAAAATGTAATACGTAGAAAACGATGTTCTACATTGTAAATTCGAGCAATTTTTTTAAGTTGCATAAAAAAAGAAACAAAGTGATTCACTCAATGATAAGATATTTAAATTGTTCTAGAAGAAACATTCATTATCGCACAAAGTTTCCTACAGCAAATTATGTTAAGAAACGTACGCTTTATTTTTGTAAACAAGGAAATGTTCTCTGTAAAAAACGCAGAAGTCGGTTCTATTATTTATTAGTAGAATTCATATACAATACAAGCCTAAATGTAAAACTGTATGGAGCAGCGTGATTGGGGTAACGAGATTTCCGGTCGACTCTGTGTGCCACCGATTAGTCGGTACTAAATTGCTGGATATCCTCATCCCGCATTTCTCGCTAATCTCCTTAAAAACTGGCATAACGTGTCAGTTTCAACACGATATCCTACGCGCCATAACGATGCGAGGCCTGTTTTTGGCACGAGACGGATTACTTCGAGATAGGTCGATAATCTGCAAATATCTCTTGATTGTGATTTAATTCGATAGATGAGGGGACTCTATTTTCTATGGAATTTTTTACGGAATTCTTGAATCAGATTGATCATCAACTCTGATATTTAAACGTCCTGTAGATGTATATCATCACACCATTGTATTATTTTATTAGAACTTTTATCTTAGAATTTCTGTTGACGCTTGAATGGAACAAACATTTATATTTTCTTTTCTTTTCGTTAGATATTTTTTCACATTATTCTTTTTCAACATTATTCTTTAAAATTTATTTAGAAATTTTCTATTATTTATTCTCCCTCTCTGTGATAAATAAATTAAATCTATAGTAGTAATTCGTTTGTTCTTTGAGAATGAACAATAAAATTAAGAAATTTACAAGCAGAATGGCTTTTGACACATTCATGTAATGAGAGGCAAATTAAAACGACATTATTGATAAATGAATTATAAATTACGTAAGTAATATTCCACATACACGACAAATGTTAATGTATCGAGAATCTTGTATTAGCTTATATTTTTGAATAATTAATAATTTTTACTTTATTGCTTGATATTTTTGATTATTACAATTGTAATCATTACAGATTTTCATTTCCTAATCTTTAATAATCAGATTTTCGATCGATCCATCCATCAAATCTCCTAGCCCAGTTCTTTCTTATCCAAGAATTAATTATTTCATCAAATTCATCAAAATCACTTGATTTAGATACCAGTAAATTAGATATCATCGAAATATCTTTATAACATACAAACAAAATGTTTAACATTGTTTCCATAGTTCTTAATTGTTTTATTATCGAACTTTTTACATTGCGAGAAAATTTTTTATCAGTCGTTAAGAGTAGGAACACATTTTCCAGATATTTTTATAAAGAAACAAAGTAGAAATTCATGTTTGTACGAGCAACGTTTTATCTAAAGAAATGCAGGATTTAATTATTATATTAATTTATATTCTGTTTTCCTTCTTCGTATATACTATATCGTATTGCAATTTTACTTACTTTACTACTCTAATAAAAATATAAAGTTGTATGAATATCCTTGGTCTATTAATTATGATATCGCCCTAATATTATATTATACGATATATGAGTACTATTATTAGACTTCGTATTTATATACAATTAATATATTTATGAACACAAATAAAGAAATAGAATCTAAATAGAAAACTTGTTTCACCTACTGAATATTATAACGTGCATTTTACTCTGCACATTTTATATATTTTCGTCGTATCACGTGTATTTTGTAAATTTGTACACCTTGAGATTTTTTATAAATACTATTAATTGCAACTTATCGGAATCTATAAATTCGATTTTTCACGCAATCAGATTTTGCTTCTGTTAGGAAATAAATTATAAAATTGAGCGTAATCCAGTTAACGATAGCTGCTTAAAGCAACGAGACGAGAATGCTTATTTCAACTTGAGACTTGTTTCAACAGAATGATAATGGCGATGCAGCTTCCGACGACTTTAAACGCAAAAAGCAGGCATCAAAGGCTTAAGCGATTCGTTTATTCACTAATTCGTGTTAATTGCCGGCTGTCAAATGAAAAGAAAGATCGATGCAAGTTTAATGAAATTCTTAATTCCGGTCGAATATGACGATAACGTGGCTTCATCGATCCAGTTTCATTCGCTTACTTTGATTAAACTCTTTTTAATTACCGGTTGGAACGTAGATTATTTTGTAAACGATCTTTATCGTGCAATTAGGAGGAACAAAAACTGTAGAAAAACATGTTCTACGTATTAGTTTTCGAATGTTTCATTTTATGGATATGATAATTTGGTGATGTGGGACAGTGAAACTATTGCTGAATGTTTAGTTATGTTTATTTACATTAAAGCTATTAAACTTTAATAAGTATGTTATAATTAATCAGAATTAAAATATATATACATTTTTTTAATTTTAGAATTTTATTTCAATGAAAGTAAACGTTATTGTTATCAAAAATATGTATGTTATATATTTATGTAATATTATAAGATTATAATACGTTATACATAATAATAGTGATATTTCAAGTGGCAAATATCATTTTATTTTTATGAAAAATTAGCTAATGAGATGCTATCAGCAAAACCACCAGAAAGACATAAAATTCAATTAAAAATAAGAGTATCTCAAACAAATATGTTAAAATTCTTTGTTTAGTGACCAGTATCTTTCCTTATCAGGATAATACCGATTAACTATTAATCAAATAATAATATCTTATCGACATCTTATACATCAGCATGTTATATTGGTACAAACACAAGAACATGTATGATGTACTTCTATGTAAGTATATCACAAAATCTTTGCGAAAAAAAACACCTTCGAGCAATTTTAAAGTTACAATCCTTTTATTTACGGATTTTAAAGACAAATTGTTTTAAGAGTTTAGTCGAGCAGTATGTTTATTGAAGTAATAACATCCTACTTCTCCGATTCGACAGCGTAAATTGTTGTTAAGCAATTTACGTTCTCTGGATTATTCACGTGTCATTTGTGTCATCAAAAGATTTTTAATGTTTCCTCGATACTTCCTCCTTCTTTCCTCCTTTTTTTGCTTTATTAAATATTCTTGTAATTAGCATGTAATTTCAATGAATCAGACGTATATCACTTTGACAGCTGCAATTAATTTTAAACAGACTCACGTAGATCATTCGTGTTTCATGGGACGATTCACTGTTTTTCTGATCGTCGTCTGACAAATGGATAAGTTATTGTTTGATATAAATTTAGATCGTAAAATAATTTGACGGTTACAAAATTTTCTGTCGAATTTTTCAAGTGTTTAAATATTGATATTTTCTTTGCTTATTTCGATATTTTAATTATATTACAGTTCTATCTCTATTTATTTATATCTTCAACTACAGGCTTCTCTTTAATTTTATTTCCTTTAATGTAGTCACATATGTAGAGGTCTATCTCTTTCTTTTGATTTAATCAGTAAATCAACATATGTACCAAAATATCATTCAAATTTCCAAAAACGAACTACTGTAGTTAAATTTGAATAATCTTCGTAAAAATATTGCGAACTCTTGATCGCTCTGGTCCCAATCTTAATTAATAAAAGTAATGAGAAATAAACATTTATCCTCAGAAAACAAACAAGAAAATTCCATACAGAAGAGGTGAAACATTTCCATTGTTCCTATTAAAAGTAGGTCAATGAATGGTAACAAAATGAATGGTAACAATAAATACTCAATCTACTTATTGTCAACACATGAACGATGATAACTTAATTCGTGCCACGTTCGTGGAAAACAGCTCTCAATGACGTTGAAATGTCATTGGAAATCGTTAATTGACGAAGCGCAACGCTAGTTACATTATGTATCGGGTAAAGCACCGATCAACTATATTGATACTTGTTTCATTCATTCTTCGTACGATTATTTAATGATATATCTGCATTATCTGCTTCCTCTTACAACACCATCGATTTATTCTTATGTCAGTTTAACGGTACCTTGAACAATATCCGTCTCGAATTCTTCCGCGATGTCGGTATCGTCATTCGTATCGACGTCGATGAATGATCAAATCAGCGTGTTCATGTTAATCAAATTCAGCTTCTGGTTTTCGTAGAAGCGACCATGAGAAAAGTCGATATGACGTACAGCAGCTCTGAGAAAGCTGTATAATTTGATTGGTCGTAAATAATCATATTTTTACAAGTATCTCGCGTATCTTTATTCGATCGCAGGTATTTATGACGCTTGTAATTAATTTCAATTTGATTGTAAACGATTATCTTTTAATAATTAATATCTTTGTGCATTTCAGCCGGTTTTTAGTATTTCTTGAAACGTTATCGTTTCGGGAACGTTCCTTCCATCAGAATATCAAACGATATTAATTTAATTAGCGACGAATTTATTAAAATAAGATATTCGTTGTGTTATTATATTTCTTGAAATTATACGTCGTACGAAGAACAAAATAGTTATTCTGATTTTTATTCTTTGAGATTATATCTCGTACGAAGGCTAGAATATACGCTCATTTTTATATTTATACATTTTTCATTTTTATATTACATTTATATCTTTTAAAATTACGCTTAATATAAAAATAGAATATTTGCATTATTACATCTTTCGAAATCATTTTTCATCAGCGCTTTATGAAGCACAGAATATTTATTCGGATTATTGTCTCTCTTCGAATCATCCTTAAATTAATACAAAATTTAGAGGAACGCATCATATATACTAGAAAAAGTACACTGTCGACCATAAGTATTAGGACACCTACTGAATTTTGATATAAATGACATTTTTCCTATTGCTTTTATTTTTTTAGTTATTTTATTATAAATCTATTATTCCTATCGTATCATATGTGGCTTCTAATATAAAACAAATAAAGTAAAATTGGTTAGAATTTTTCCACTAAATACAACAGACGGATATTTATGATCGGTATATATCAGAAGCTAAGAACGAGCTTGCTTTGTCAGCAAATCAGTGAATAGAGACGTTCTTGGTCAGACACATATAGCTATCTTTTGTGACTCCAGTGATGCGACAATATCTCCTATCTGACGTTCAAAGAATATCTATCTACGTAAGAAAAACTTGATTTTTCGTATCGTTAAGACGATCTAAGCTCTTAGTCTAATCTATAAAATATATCTTTCTTTTTTTTAAAAAGAAGAATCATTGTGATTCTTCGGTGTAATAAGACTTTCTTCACAATTACATCTTATCGTTGAATCTCTTCAAATGTTTTTTATTGCAAAGTACTACTTTGGAATATTTTACGAAGAATTTTTTGATTCTTAAAACATATAAATATTTCAACAGAATATTATATATAATATTAGATAATCTGTAAATATCGTATATCGGAATTATGTTAAATAAAAATAAAAGAATACAATATAAGATAGTAATATATAATAATAATGCAACGTATGCATTAAAATTGCAAGAAGAGCATAAGTCTTGTCAATTTGATTGATATCGTTTTAGTCAGATACAATGACGTTTCGTCATTCAGAGTAACTGTTTGTCAAATATATATACATAATGAGCAATTATAGTTAAACAGCCACTTCAACTAAGTCAGTTGGAAATACCTGTATTAGATAATTATAATTTAAACTAGTTAAGCTTATCTAACACATTTCAACATTTTCTTAAATTTTTGAATACGTAGTAATATATTTTTTATATATGTAATTTAATTGAATTCAGTATTAAATTATATTTACATTAATTTTTATATTAATTCTTGTATTAATTTTAATTTATTTTATATTAATCGATGAATTTGTCAGCAAATTATGAATTTCAAAATATTAATAATACCGATATCGAGTTAACTTACTATTTCGAATGTTAGGGATGTTATCAGTTATTAAGATTACATGTAGTTTTCACTTCAGCGGAATTCATGCAAAGATTTCGATTGCACAATGAACAACAAGTAGAGGTAATCTATTATCGAGGAATCTGTTTTTATCTTAAGACTATAATCCTCTACTTACAGCGTCTCATTGTCTATTCGTTAATCAAAACTGTGACGTAAAGAAGTAAGAAAAATATTTATCTAATAAGCCGATTATTATCAATTAAATTACATTCTTTTATGAAAAATATCGGCGAAAGGTACGTCGGGTTTTCCTAAGATTGCGTAATATCGTTGTAGAGCTCTGTTGAAGATTATAATAAGTTTCAATAAGACAGAAGTTTTAGAAAACATTACGGCAGTGGCAAATATCGGAGAATTGAAAGGTAATGAACAATAAAATGAAAAGTAAACGATATGCAAAAGAAGAAAAAGAAGAAAAGATCAAGAAAATTAAAAAATTAGAAAATAAAAATGTAAGTCCAGAGGAAAGCAAATATCAAAATATCAATATAAAGAGATATAAAGATAGGAAAATTCTAAACAAATTAACGAGAAATTTAACATTTTAAATATTAAACAAGTAATTAACAAGATTGCAAATAAGCAAGTATACTTAAAAAAAAAGAAATATTAAGTATGAAAGCATACAAGAAAATATAAAAAAGGAAAATTTTAAACAAGAAATTTATAAACTAAAATATTAAAAAATATAGAAGAAATAAAAGAAACAACAACTTGAGACAAGGTGAAATTAAGAAAAATCTATTATTGATAGTGGGAAGGTATTTGTTTGCAGGAATATCTTGTTGTTTTCTTTACCGGATAAGCGATAACGGGCAGTGATGTCATAATCGTTTAGGATCGGGGACCATCGAGCAATCGATGTAAATGGAAATTTCCACTAGGAAGTCCGCGAAATGTGGCCATCTGCGAAACTCAGAAATATTTATTGGTACGAGTTCGCAGTTCCCTTTTGATCATTTCGATCGTGCTTACGTTACACAACACGATTATGCATTTGTAAATGTACAGTATCGTGCAAGAATTTTAAACAATGCAATGACACTACTTAGAATTAATTTTACTTTGTTTCAATTTCTTGCTTGCCTGATCTTCCTGATATTTTCTAATGTTTTTAAACATTTATTAGTTTTTACTTTGTCCTTTGATATTAATTGTTCCTTAGATTCGTTTTTCTATTTTCTACTTTGTTAATCTTCTTTATCATTTCTCTAGTCTTTCAAATATTAAGAGGTCTTGCCAATTTCTTTGGAACTTATTTCTCTTTTTCTTATTTTTACAACTTTCTTTATTATTTCTCTTCTATTTGCAAAATTGGATGCTAACAATATTTGTTAATTCAAGTAACAATATTACAAGCTATAACGATCCATCTACTTTATTTGAAGTTATAAAATAAAATTAATTCTTTGATAATGACAGAATATTTTATTAATTTAGTAGGCATTTTCAATATCTATATGTTTACAGAAATAAATCTGGATTTTCATTTTTTTTTTCAATTTTTTATAGCAAATAAAATTATTATGAATGTTATATACAATGGAGTGCAAAAAAATGTTTAAAGGATAAGTAGACAATAATAAAACAAAATACATTGTAGTTAAAAAAAGAAGAGATATAATCGACACGAACAATTAAATTATTTAACAATTTAACAATTTAATTATATCAATACAATAAGAAATGTTCAGTGCATTGAAGTTAGTATTAATATAGTGTATTTATTATAATATGAATTTTAAACTTTCTTTCGTCTCGTACAGTCACCACTGTATGATTTAAATGTTTTGCATATTAGCGTATGTCGTCATACTATCAAGAAGCACAATCAAGGATCCTGATCCGATATAAAGGACTATTTTCTGTGATTCATCAAAGATGGCAGATGATCTTAGTCGATGTCAGTAACGCCGTTTAGTTCTATCTATATAACCTTCTTTCATAATAGATCATTCTTGAAGTCGACCATCACTCGGTTGAGACATTATTCGACACGTACAATGAGTAACCTTGAACAGCAATAATTTGCATAGTACGATTAGGTCCGAGTCGAAGATATCTGTCGAAAGCTCCTCTCGAAATTTTTTGATTATTATAATTTCTTAATAATAACTTAAAAAAGATGAAACAATACATTGTTTAGTGTTGTAATATTATTATTATAAAATGATACAAATGTAAAATATTCTGTCAATAACATAATACGTGATTTTTTAAAAAATAACTTCGTGGTTTCTTAAATTTATTGAAATTTTTCAATAATTCTTTTTTGTTAATAATTTTTAATGAAACAATATTCTACTATAAAATAATCATAGCATAAAATTGTCTAATAATAATCGTAACATGGCTTTTTAATGCTTTAGAAATTTTTCAATAACTTTCATTTTTTAAATTTCTTTAAATTTCAAACTTACAATAATAAATTGTCAATTTTCTGCATTGTTGCACAGAAACCATCTTTTTTCTCTTCTTTTTTCTAACTAATCTAATTCTTGACTAATATGTCGATTAAGAACAAAAAGCAGTGACATAATACTGTTAGATGTCGATTATGGATTAGTATTGTAAGAAACATACAGATTTCAATGTATCATGTTTTTTTTTCAATATACGTATGGTGTATCGTTTAGGGCTTAGATAATGGAAAGTTTGTGGATCTTTTGTAATCGTATAATATTATTTCGTCCTCTTTCTTTATCTATTTTCACCTAATTTTCCACATTCTCTTATTTCTTTTATTGTGTCTTCTATCTGAGATGTATCAGGCAATGGAGTAATTTCTGGAGTATTTGTTCCATAATATCGAATGTTTTTCGACGGTCTGGAACATCGACACTACCTTGAAAATGACTTTGTTGACTTTTCCAAGTAACCAGCGCAGTGAATCAAATTAACATATTGATATAACATTTTTTCCAAATAATAACTTTGGCGATAAGAATTTTACTTCTCGCTCGGGCAATAATTAATCGTTTCAACAATGAACTTTATTATTCTCTTTGTTCATTATTCTGTTTCGTAAGATTCGAATTCAGATGAAGAAAGAAGACAGATTTTTCGAAGAAAAATTTTTGTGTGAAGATGTAATTTTAGAGCGTAAGAATGTCCCTGTAAAATTGTATAATACAACTAAAAAAATAACAAAGTTACAGCAATGTATCTAATTGGAATTTTTAAACTCGATCAACAGAATATTTTTGGATCGTAAATTGTCCTGCAAATCATCGAACAACGTCTCTCTCGATTTTTGAATTCGCTCGAACAATTGCAAACGTCAAGGTATTATATCACTCGCAATTCCGATAAAATCAAGTTTATTCCTCGTAAACGTGCAAGATATTATTTTCACGAGAAAAGAAAAAGAGAGATATCATCGTAGGACTCATCGCGCGTTCGACGAAGGCAGACTAAACACAAAATTATGCACGTTTGATATGCTCATTATCGAAGAATATTGAGGTTGATCGATTTGTAATGTATGAAAGTCACGTTTGTCGTTTCGTGCAATCGTTATTCATCGTGATGGGCCGTGAATTACGAAACGACGAAGATTCTCATAAAAATCTACGTGAATCCGTGTTCGGATTGTAAACACCGGAAAGTGACATTTTCTGATTCTTATCGACGAGATGTAATCCTCGTTGACAGCACATTTGTTTCGTTGTGGCCAGTTGCATGATCAGATAATTTGTTGGTAATCGTAGAGGTGTTATTTATACAGGGTGTGGCATGTAATTGGAATCGCTTCAATTACTGTGCAAATAACGATGTTAACGAAAAATATTTCAAAACAAAAAAGTTAAATGCTTTCCAGAGAAACATAGTTTATCGCGATTAGCTTTTTTATAGGAGGATGTACAGAGGATATACGAAGATTAGGATTGTCTCTTTAAAACATACTTGTTTTCTTATATATAGATTCTCCGAGATATTCTATGCCAAGTAAAATCAATAATTTGTGCAATTTTTATATGAAACATCTCACTTTTTAAATTAAAATATCTCATTACTTATTCGTCTTTTTTATATATTGTATCTTAATATTTTCTAGCGTAAAATGTTTCGAAGAATATTTAAAAAGATTAAAAAAAAAAAGGATTTGATCTTCGTACGTTCTCTATGCATCCTCCTTAAAAAAAAGCAAATTACATCAAATTAAAATTATCATTCACGCAGTAATCGTTCCAGTATGTGCGCCACATTGTATGTGAGAGCAGTGGCTACAAAAAGTATTGTATTTATCGCAGTATTCATATAGTTAATTATGCTAAACTATACGTATTTAATAGTAACTATGTATGTATGTACTTTTATATTACGAAAGTGAAATTACAGGATCTGATAGAAAGGCACTTTTTAATTTTCTACGTTAACATTATCCACATAAATATTAATCATAATAATTCGTCATAGAATCTATACTTAATGCATAATTTCTTTGTGTTTCAGGATGCTTTGGATACTAAAAAATGGTCATCCAAGAACACCCAAAATGGGTATGTTTACTATATCATTACTAAATAACATTTACTTTCGAATTCAAATAGGCAGATAAAATAATCAAAAAATGTCGATCTTTTAATTACAAAACGTATCAGTGATTAAAATATTGATTCTAAAGAACGTTAAATATTAAAAAGAACTGTTAATCGTAAAAAATATTGTACGCTAGAAGGAAATATTAATGACAAATAGACTGCAAAATTTTCATGTAAATTCATACTTTGTAAAGTCAATTCAATTTGATTCAATTAGTCTCGTTAATTCTAGTTACGATCACAAGTCCAACATCTATGTAATGGAGCTTGAGGAGAAGAAGAAAAGCGTGCAGGAGTACGAAGAGGACTACAATCCTTACGATCACAGAAATGTCACCCATCCAACTACGTAAGTATTTGTTAATTTCTCCCCTTTTTATCCATTTATTTACTCATACACTTTATTCGTTTACGATCTACCTCATTTTCTTCTTCTGTTCATTCTATACAGGGTGTCTTGCAGCATGTCGGGGAACCGATAGATTCTGCACGCGAAAACAATAAAAAAGGTTCATATAAACATGTGCCCTGTTTAACCTCGCGAATTATAGCGAATTTTATATTGAAATAATTCTATCGAAAGACGACACTAGTTATATTAATTTTATCTTTCTATTCATAAAAAGATTTCTAGAAAATTCCAGCAATAAAAAGAAGAAAAGGAGAGTATAAGATGATAAAGAAACGTCTCTAGTCTTGTGCTCGGATACAAAGAGGTCACTTTGAACACATGTTGCGAGGATATGCAAATGCAGTTCGTTCAAAAGGAAACTCGTTATAACTGGAAAACAAAGTCGAATATGTTTATATGAACTGATTTTATTGTCGATTTTATTGATTTTATTGACACCTTGTATTTCTTTCTTCTTCCTTTTTATTATTATTATTTTATTTAATTTCAACTTCACAGCCTGGAAATGGAATCGACTTTACAACATTTTTCCAAACTCACGCTTTCTTCGTCTCTCTTGCGCTTGTTTTAACACATGCAAAGTTCATAAAACTAGGTTTATTCTTGTACTTCTTCTTTCCAATAAATTCACGCAAATCGAACTTGATCAGGATGGATA
Organism: Bombus pascuorum; assembly: GCF_905332965.1. NCBI lineage: Eukaryota > Metazoa > Arthropoda > Insecta > Hymenoptera > Apidae > Bombus > Bombus pascuorum. Next base: position 8,924,943 of record NC_083490.1, read on the forward strand.
GATTGGTTATAACGAAAGAAGAGGAAATAGAGGAGAGGAAAAATGTAAGTCGATATCGTTCGGTAGATTAACGCAATCACCTGCATTTGCATAATGTCGAACGCGGTGCGCATTCGAAACGACGACGTTTCGTTTATTCTGACCGCGTTTCTCTAGATACAAATTACGCGGTAATTTATTGCGGCGATTAGTCACGAAACGGAAGAATAAGATTGCCCTCGGAGAAATAACTTGGAAACGCTGACACGCGTGGAAAAAGGTCGATGACGTTTTGTCTTGGAACCTAAGTTCCTGGAAAGTTATAGTTATACCTAATCTAATCTGGTTCTATTCGAGTTTAACGTAATTAAGACGGTACATTTTTAAATACTACTAAAATATGTCAATTATTTCTATGGATAATTTGCAGCACTGCGTTGAGGAATTGAAATTTAATTTTACCCATCTTCTTCGTTTTATAAATTATCAGTTACTAAAGTATACATTTTTCTTGATATCTGCGTTCACCCTATCAACGAGACAGTACAAAGTTTTCTCTTCTTTCATTTTCTATCTAAGATCTTTTATCTTTTTCTATTAGAAATTTCTTTCCTTCTTTAAGATTACCTTATTATTTCTCTTGAAACCATTCATGAAAAAATAATAATTTCTCCTTTCCTATTAATTTTCGTGAAAATAACTGAAAAGGATATTCGATATTTTAGGAGCTGGGAGACGTTGCTACATCTGCTGAAAGGCAGCTTGGGTACGGGAATCCTTGCTATGCCAAAGGCTTTCTACCATTCTGGATACGGTATTGGTATAGTGGCAACAATAATTATAGGTCTATTCTGTACTTATTGTATGCGGATTCTTGTCAGTTGTGAGTACGAGCTTTGCAAGAGGAAGAGGGTAGCTTCGTTAAGTTACCCTGCTACAGCGGAAGCTGCGTTGTTGGAAGGTCCTGCTCCGTTTAGGCGGTTTGCTAAGGCTTCTACGTGAGTATTTACGCAGAATTTTCATTTTTAATCGTATACTTACTTTTTATTTCATAAATAGCTTAGAATTTAATTTTCGAGAGATTCTAAACGTTACTTTAGAAATTATTCGTTAATAAATAGAAATTGTGTTATAAAACATATTGACGTATGATATTAAATATTATATTTAATTTGTTAACTATATTAAGAAAGTTTTAGTAAGTTAAATGATATTAAAAACACTAAAGTCAAAGCTTGACTTTTCACAGAAAGCATATCTCTAATTAACGATTGTATAAAATAATTACTTGATGGTCGAATAAATAAACGAATAAGTTTTTAATATGGCAAATTTAGATTTACGTTAATATTTAAAATATCTTAGTAATTAATAAAGCTAAATAAAAGGAATTTGTGATATGATTCTTAGAATTACTAGCGAGCTTTTAACAATTGAACAGATGTATATAATGAAATTCTGTAAATAAAAAATTAAAAGTATTTTAGTATAGATCTAATTATATAAATATGTAGGATTTCCAATTTGCCTTACATTATATTTTATTTTATTATGCGAATGACTGAATATTTATTCATATTTAAATAATTAGTTTATAATTGTAATTATTATAATAATATGTTATAATATGAAAAAACGATATTATTATACTGGGAATTATTTCACTATTAATCAAATATCAAAATTGTATTAAGTGTGTCAAGATCATGTAGATAACAAAAATAACTAAAGAGTTGCGTTTGCATACGCGTAAGCGTGCAATCGAGATTATCGCATATACAATGAGAACCTTGCGGAAATTTCAACGCAGATAAATCCTTTGTTTTGCAGTCACACGATAAACGCATTCCTTATGGTATATCAATTGGGAACTTGCTGCGTCTATACTGTATTCATCGCCACGAATTTGCAACTGGTTAGTACAATTATTAATTAATCGTACGCAAAATTCACACGCAATAGAATTAAAATCATTCACAGAATCATACAACGATCTTTCTCATAAAAATTCGAATTTTCAAAACTCAAAAACTGCAACTTTTTAAAAGGAACCATTGACTATTGTCATCTTCTTCGACTGGCAGCTTTTAAAATTTCTTATGAAATCGTTGGATATGTTCCAATTTACAAAATCTTGAACAAGCATCCTTAGTACAGCAACAAATGTTTATATATCTTTCCTAAAAAAAATCAATACTGAAAGAATTTAAACCTCACTTATTGTTAAATAAATAAATAAATATTTTTAAGAACAAAGAAATGGAGAAGAAGGAGGGAAACGAAAAATGAATATGTAATTCAGTTAAGTCCTAATCTTAAACAAGGTTCGACTAAAATCGATTAAATCTAATTCGATTTTGATTAAAGTTCACTAAACTCGATTTAAATATCAAATTGGAATATTTAGATTCAGGAAATTTAGATGTAATTAATATCAGTCAATTTTAATTATGACTTAGCTAATGTTAGCTATATTTAGTGCATGTGAAATTAACTATACCCAATTCAAAACTCAAATCAAATTCAACTAAAGTCAATTATGGTTCAATAAGAGCTAATTAAACCCAGTCCAATTAAATCCGATTAGATTTCAGTAAAACCTAATTAAGCCCAACTTAAGTAAACCCAATCTGAATTCAGGCAGTGTCAATTAAACCTAATTAAACTTCAGTGAAATTTAATCGAACGCAATTTAACTAAATTCAATCTAAACTTATGAGACGTCAACCAAATCCAAGTCCAATCTAATCACATTCTACCTAAATCCCACTAAAGTCAAATAGAATGCACTCAAATTTAACTAAGTTCATTGAGAATTCAGCTAAAGTCCCCTAAACCTAGTTAGTGTCGCTGCTAACTAATACTAATGCCAACTGAACTCAATTAGAATTTTTTTAAATTTAGTTAAACTTAATCAACACCGATCTACCGTTAATCAAACCCAATTCCATTAAACCTACTCAAACTTTGCCTAAAACTAATTACATCCACTCAAAATGTAGCCAATTTTAACGTAACCCTAAGCGCAGCTTTCTACACAAAACCAACCGCACGAACTCTCAATCTAATTAGAATCTTTATAAATTCGATTAAACTGAATAAAACTCCACCTAATGTTAATTAAACCTAATTCAAATCTACTCCAACTTCGTTGTAACTAATTAAGTCCATCCAGCTGAATTTAACGTAACTCTAAACCCAGCTCTCATCACCAATCTAATCGCGAGAACTCTCAATCCCATCACAATGTTCTTAAAATCAACCGAACATAATAAAAATCCACCTAACATGGATTAAACGTCAATTCCGTTAAACCGCACAATTCTAATTGGCGTCCAATTAATGCCAACTAAATTCAATTAGAATTTTCTTCGACTCGAATCTAATCAAAATCCATGTAACGTTGACAAAATCCCATTACCATAAAATTCCATCTAAAACTAATTATATTCAGCCAGAACCCAGCTAAATTTAACGTAACTCTAAACTCAGCTTTCCAAACAAAACTAACCGCGAGAACTCTCAATCTAGTTCCCCTACCAACTGACCAAATGACATCACCTGTTTCGTTGCCACTATTCTCTATCATTCTGAGCAACGTCGGCACAATGGTGACTCACGAGATTTCGCTACTCTCGTTAAACTCGCGCTGATCCAGCTTTTACCGCGAGGAATCCCGTTCTCGAGCGGCGCGACTAGAACCGTGTACGCGATGTGTAGGCAGAGAAAAAGAAGCATGTAGGTCAGGGAAACACGCCGCGAGGAATAAACGATTAGACGGTGGACGCGTCGCGTCGCGTCGTTACGAACCTCGTGAGTCAAGGTGACAATACGTGGTTCAGGTTCGTTGACATTTCATCAGGCGACAGGATGAAGTCAAGTTTCTGTTTACGAGGACACGTGTCTCGTTTTGGTCACCGGAATTAGGAAGAAGCTCGAGAATTCGTGTACAATGAGCAATGATAGCGTTGACCGTGAAGTTACTTAGAAGGCGTCCTCAAGTACTCATTTCCTTTTATTTAGCTTCTGGTTTGAGCGTAGGACACTTGCTTTTGGTATCTGGAATAATTTTTTACCAAGGTTTTTTCTGTTTAGAGTTTGTAACGTGTGGGCTTGTCGACGATCTGTCTTTACTTTTTAACATTTCTCAAGTTTAATGCTTTGTTTTTTTATTTTTCCAGTCTTTTCAATTCTGTATGATTTTGACTATTCTTAGTGGTCCTAATCTTTTTAATGTCACTGATATAGAAGGATGTCTTATTCTTTATCTTTATCATTTTTGATCACTTGTTAATGTAAATTTGAATTTTACCTTAGAGGTTTCAGAGTTTCGATTGTGGTTAATTGTTCTAGACTTGGAGAATTGAGGAGGAAATATGGCAAATAGAGTTTGTTAAATATTTCTCGATTTTCTGGTGTGTTTTATAAACTTTTTAGAATATTCTTCGTGCGTTTCCCTATCAAATTTTTCACATCTATCTATATCATATTATATTTCTCACATTGTTATGCAACATTTCTTACATCTTAACAAATACTTCCAAATACAATTTGTTGATTGTTATCGAAAAGCGCCATTGAAAGGCGATTATGCGATAAATTACTTCATTAAAAAACCCTTAAGTTATCATCCTGACATTTACAATGTCTGCAACTTTTCTCTTTCTTCTTTAACATTGGAATTCCCGCATTCGACGCATAACGTTCACTTAACGTTACAATTTTCTTTCACACTCGTAACTATGCAAATAAAACGGACTTACTACCTTTATATCTACTTGCTTGAATACAAATTACGCAGTCGATAGTAAGGACTTTCAAGGACCAACAATCTACTTATAAACTGTTCAGATATTTCACGAAGCATTCAAGGATTTGTCGCGTTCTTCTAAGAACCGTACAAAGTATAACGATTCTGTACTTTGTTATATGTTCTATCGAATCGAAAGGACTAGCTTGACCTGTTATAAATTATGTAAAAAAGGTCGCCTCCACTAGATTCCGCTTCGATATATAACTTTGTTGCATTCTCCCACAGAGAAATTCCTCTCACGCTTGGGAACGAAATGAAAATTTCAATCGACTCGTTTGCTAATTCTTCAGAAGTTCATTAGCCTCGTTCAGTGACAGGCAACTAGACTTTTTATGGTTGGCGCAATTGTGAGAGTTAACCAAGTGTTCTCTTTCTTTACTAAATTATTTAATCCGAGCTACTGGCAAATCGTATGACGAATAAATGAGGAATAAAAAAGATATCGGTCGAGGGTGAGACCATTTCCGATCACATGTCCTTTTTCGTCTTTAAGGGTTTACAAATGCAGATTATTTGAATTTTATTTAAGGCTAACTACGGTGATTCATTGTACATATAAATTTTCAAGGTTGTATATTATCGTGGTAAACGTTGATTGGAATAAAATTCATCTGAAATTAATTTTTTGATAAAGATAGGTTACATACTCGCATCTAAATGTTATGGTTGTCCTAAAAGTTTCTTTTGTTTCATAAGTGAAATAATAGATGCACAACATTTTTTATTTTATATTATTTTATGGATTTATGTATGATCCATTTTGTAGTAATAGAATAAAATGGATCAAACATAATTCAATAAAATAATATGAAACAAAAAATGTTGTGCATCTGCTACTTTCTTATAAAACGAAAGGAACTTTTGGGACAACCTAATATTAAGTAATTTATTATTTAATTAATGTTGATGTTAATGTTAACGTTTCAATGGTATTGACTCAATGGAATTACTTCAATGTTGATGTATCATCAAAATTGTTGATATTATTGGATTATTACTGAATACTACTATGTAAATTACTTAAATATTAATCCAATTGTATTAATATATTCAATTTCATCACAGACATTGATAATACTCCAACGCCACAATTTCAACATACTCCATGAACCTGATACACTTTCCATCGATACAGTATTCCTATATGGAACTCTGCGGTCCTAATACAATCCTTTCGCTGTGACACATCACGTAACAAAACCAGCTACGGTGACTCACGAAACTATTTGAACACGTAGCATATCAAACATTTATGGAAACCTACTTGTATCATGAACGTTATTAAAACAAAATTTTCCGAAGCCTCTGAAGATATTTCAATGAAGGTTTATAAGTAGACTGTAGTTTTTTATACGTTTCTATGAAATTTCAGAATGCAAAAAATGCACATGATACATAAAGATATAAAAAATATTGCTTATAGTAATTTAGGAGATAAAACAAACCTCTATTTGAATACCTCGTAACAAATATCTCCGCACATTTCCGAATATTTTTTAAATATTACCATACTATCTTGCCGTTTATTAAACTGTTAATGAAATTTGAATGTCTGATACATGAAGGTATAAAAAAATATTGCTTATAGTAATTTAGGAGATAAATAAACCTCTATTTGAATACCTCGTAACAAATATCTCCGCGCATTTCCGAATATTTTTTAAATATTACCATACTATCTTGCCGTTTATTAAACTGTTAATGAAATTTGAATATCCGATACATGAAGGTATAAAAAGATATTGCTTATAGTAATTTAGGAGATAAACAAACCTCTATTTGAATACCTCGTAACAAATAAGTCCGCACATTTCCGAATATTTTTTAAATATTACCATACTATCTTGCCGTTTATTAAACTGTTAATGAAATTTGAATATCTGATACATGAAGGTATAAAAAAATATTGTTTATAGTAATTTAGGAGATGAAACAAACCTCTATTTGAATATCTCGTAACAAATATCTCCGCACATTTTCGAATATTTTTTAAATATTACCATACTATCTTGCCTTTTATTAAACTGTTAATGAAATTTGAATATCTTTTTTCTGCAACACATGCGATATATTCAGGAAAGTCCCGTAGAGTAAATGTTCAAATATTTTCGTAAGTCACTATGTCCCAACAGGTGTCCTTCTCTGAAAAAGAATTCTGAAGCCCGCCGGCTATTCGTCAATAAATCAAGCAACATCGTTGTAGGTATAGGTCGTGATCTTCCTTATTTCCCTTGGGAAAAACCAGCGTTCTCCGACATTCGCGATCGATTCTCGCGCTCTTTCACGCGCGGTAGCGCGCAGGATTTTAAGTTCTCGCGAACGTTTCATCCAACGTTCTAAGCCACTTGCCGTAATAACGTGTGTCGTAACGCCGCTTAACTATCCATTACATTGCGTAGTATCCAAGAGTATAGTTTGCACTGGTGTACGGCGAAACCGAAGTACACCGCCCTTTCATTCCTCGTCCAGTTTCTAAACGAGTTCCACCGTTGATGGAATTTCGTTGAAGATAATCGTTTGTCCCTAGTATCGGCTAGAGGATACGGTCATGGCAACGCACAATGCGGTAGACAATGGACAAAAATCGAAATAATCGTCGTTCGATTTTGATCTTATTATTCGATGATATTCGTCGGTCTGTGAGTAAGCAAATTTAATGCAAAAGATAATTCCGTCAAACGTCGATACGGAATTAGTAAAAATCGTTTGTACGTGAAAATCTAATCGCTTGGAAATTGGTTCATTTGTTGTATATTCTCGTTTTTAGTTCTTGTCACATAGCGTTTGGAACATTTTAAATATGTCTAATTTTAATTTCCAATTTAACAGTTTCTTTCTTTCTTTAAAAATCGATTTAAAAAGAAAAGGTTCCAGCTATTCTGTAATTTTAATTGTTCTGTGCCAAGAAGGTACTGTATTATATTGCTGCATAGTCTTTGCTACAGTATCTTTTTAACGAAATACGTTCATAATCACGATGTAATGATCGACTTGGTTAAAAAGTGCATTTCTGACCACACGTATCTGAAAGAAATTTTTAAAGTTGCATAAAAACTGTCTTTGAAATCTTAAATCTTGTGCGTTACTAAATATCAGAGCAATATCTGACGAAACGAAAGACAGGATAAACGATTTCTGCATGATACAAAGAAATGGGAGTATTATTCTCGACATCAGCGTTTTGCTTAGTTCATCACCGTGTGTGATTATACAAAGAATAATAAATATTCACGACTCGATCATCAAATATTTAAACTGAGTCAAAGAGTAGGTAGCTAACAAAGAGTTGATAAACAGACTCTTACTCACGTCGAATCACTTGATATCAAGTTTCAGGAAAAATGCACGTTATATGAATTTTTTGACCTTTGTCTCGAGTTTTCATTCAAACGCCACACTGTGCAACGTTTTGTTTCTCGTACATATGCATACTTTGTCTTTGGACGCAGAGAACACATTGCATTGGTAATCTGTTAAGAATGGTTCGATGAAGTTTGTTTCAGTTTAATTTGGTTTACTTCGGTCTATTTGAGTTTATTCGAATTTATTCTCAATTCTTTTGGAATAAGTTTGGATCGGATGTTGCAGATCTTTTGTTTGTTGGAAGTGGTTTGACGAAGTTTAGTCAAGTTTACTTTTATTGATAATACCATTTAATACAAAATATTTCACATCTAATCACATTACAGCAATAGTAAAAAATCTGACCGATCATTTGTTATATAACACAACAGGCAACCAAATCAATAACCATAGGTTATCATTCAATTTCCCAATCAACCAATTAAACTCACCACTCTATAATTTTCTATTTTTTAAAAATAAAGTGGAAGATAAGATTGGGTATGAAAGAAGGAACAGGATTTAAAGGACTGCGTTCTAAACGGAAGTTCCAAGCTAAACTCGAGGACTGATTAAACGTAATAGTTCGATCTGTTGTGTAACGCACGTAAACCAATCGGAATCGGTTCAATCTGGCTGCAACAGGAAATAGGGTGTAGTTCTCTATCGGTTCGAGAAGTCGAGGGTAATTTTTTCACGGCAGAACATGTCCATTCGTGCGCTCTGAAATGAAATCGAACCGGTTTCGCTAATATCTGAAACCCTCAGGGAACACACGCAGTCGATTGTTCCTCGATATCAGAAACCACTTCTAAATTGAAAAATATAGAAAATCGAAGCACGACGAAGAAATTGGAAATAACGATAATAACAATAATAATAACGTCGTTAATTAATCGCCGTAGTGTACTATACATATTGTCAACCGTTCAAGAAAACATTATTTTATATCGTACGGTTAGTAACAAGCGATATTTCATTCAGTTTATTCTTTTCTTTCGTTTAAGAACACTTCTCCACAATATGTCAGATAAATATGATAAATATTACTTTTATATATTTATTTGTCCTTTTCAAGAATTTTTATGTTGCTTTGTATATCTTCGAATATTACTTCGAATATATTAGAAGCGTTTATTCAAGTGCAATTAATTTGATCGAAAATGTTTCGTGTGATGTGAAAATGATGACGTGTATTTAAAAAATTTTCTATTTGAATCTAAATTTGTATAAGTGCAATTGGTAAAGCGATTCGCAATTTTTTTTCTCGAAGTTACTGTAATTCGATGTAACCACAAATCAAACCTTAGAATCGAATTCCAGTAAAAATTCATTTATCTATATCTTAAATTTCCAAATTAAATATCATGGAAGTTGAACCAATTTCGTTCTACCTTATAAAAATTAATAATTTGTTAAGGAACGAGTAACGTTTTTCTCTTTAACATTAATTTAACGTTATTATAAACTATTTATCTTTCAATGAGTATGGACGAATAAAATTCCGCCGTAGTTTCTTACGTACGAGCAACGATTCTAAACTCGTTGTCTATCCAGTGGATGCCCTTGTAATCTGATTAAGGTGTTCTGCCCTCTTAATCGTACATCCTGAATCAAGTCAGAGAATTAGAATAGCGAGAGCTATCCGCCACGGTCGTGGAGTCACCGCGAAAAAACGAGATAAATCAAAATGGTGTGCCTCAAGGCGATCTACACGATGTAGAAGGCGTTTCAATTCGATGATTTCTTTTTCTCTGACTCGTTCGTGATGTCTAGAGGACCTTTGTTTCGAGACAGGAACGAAGATCCGTGAAGGGAGACGTTTGATTTCGCTTCGTTGAGCGAAGTATATCACGCAGCAGATTAAAGTATATTTTATTATGCAATATGTTACCGAACTTTGGTGGTACAAGGCGACAGGAGGTGAGTAAATGAAGAGACAAGTCGAAGATATAGAATGGAACTTTTTCATACAACGTTTGATTTTCGAGAAAATCGAGTTTGAAAATATGCCAAGTACATAGAACTTGGCTTACGTCGTACTGAACGAGAGTTATTAAGACTTGACAAGAGGTAATTCTATATTTGAAAATAAGTCAAAAGTGTAGAATAAAGTTTCTTCGTGAGATAGTTCCCTTTCGGAGAAGAATAAATATGCAAATTTAATATACACGTTTACTAGACCAGTCTTTAATCAAACACGTCTAAACTCTATTTCCTTGAGAACGAGGTGTGCAACGGAAAGATTTTATTCTGCATTTCTGATCATATTTTCGCACGTGAAATAACTTCCTGTTGATTATTTACGCATACCCAGTCTGTAATTAGTCGACTTTAAATATACTTGATAAATTTCCAAGCTCGATATTCGCGAGAATAAGGCACCACAAGAAAAAATTGTATTCTATATTTTTTACTTGTTTTCTCATGTAGATTCTTCTCCTTTTGGCTTGTGTCGTCAATTCGGTAACACTCTGTATACGGTATATTAATTGGTAAAACGTTGAGCAAAGAAACGTTGATAGTTAGCGGTATGTTGTGTGATATTGAGTCTGGCAGAATTGGCTATTTATAGCGAACCATTCATTTATTATATATGGATATTATAATTTATAACTGGGACGTTATAGGTTTTGGACATAGTGAGTGATTTATTTCCAGATTACTGTGATTCTTAAATTATATTTGATATGGTAGTGCGTCTATAGTGAAACAAATTCTGTCATTAAGAATAAAATATATTATAGTAAAATTAAATATTTGTACCGAATAATATTATAACAATACTATTTCGTGCTCTTTTTATCTTTCCTTCTTGATTGTTCTACGCTTTCTAATTTGATGTATTTAACAAAGCAGTCTGCCGATGATGGAATACTTATTTCTGATACTTCTATATTTAACATAGTACTACGTTTTATCTATCATTCCTTGGTTTATCGAACTATATAACGCATAGTAATCTATACGTAGTGGAGCGTTTATTTTGGATATTACTATGTTTAACATGACACTATGCATACAGGGTGTCCCAGCTAGGGCCAGCCAGGCCACTTAAATATCTCTTAAATAAATGATTTCTAAAGGGAAATATCATGGAGCAAGGTCTTTTGTTTGCTCCGTTTTTTCTCAGTCTTTCCAAGGTCATTGTCATCTTTTATGTATGAAACGCATATTTTTTTCTATTGCGTCTTGTAGCAGACAAGGGAATACATATGAATATGCCTGAGTCATGACCTTCGGATCATTTTGGACAATAAAAGAACGATGAAATTGTAAAACGGTGTTAGCATGGTATGTAAATTTACAGTTTATGTTATGTTATTCAAAGATATTTACGTCTAGACATTTAAATGCGTTCGTCCGGCTGGAACATTCCGGGTAACAATATATTTCCTCTGTAACGTAACTGTGTACTAAGACTTTTACTATTTACTTTTCTTCGCCAGTTTTACTACAATTATGGTACAAATTTGAGCACTATTGCCATTACTTTTACTCTTTCGCCTACATTACAGTACTACCTTATTCAACTATCTCTATCATCTTTTCCAGAGTAGGAACGCGTATCGCGTTGTTGCTGTTACCATTAATTGCAGTATGCATTATACGTTTGTAAATACGTTTCACAGTAACCGGTACCTTCACCATATCATTACCTACATACCCATAACTATCTATACTCAACCATACTTATTGCACGTTTCACGTGTACCCTACTACATAGTAACTAGTATTACTATACTTGTTGTATGCCCACGTGTAATCAACTAGCATGTGCCGTTACTACACTTACTACACGTTCCACGTGCAACATTGTGTAGCATTATACGTGCAACATTATAGCACCTGAACTGAAAAATATTTGACTAGAATGATAGTTTTTGATGTTTTCGAGGTTGAAGTCGAAAATGAGGTTCGTTCTTCGTGGAAATAAGACGCATACAATTTTCACGTACAACGAAGCTTGTCGATGTGTGACGTTCTCGTAGATTTTGACGACTCCTTTTTTTAAAATTTCGTATCTTTAAACTATCGTGTGGATTAGTTTACGTACTTTGAATCGTAAGTATTGCAGTAGCTTTGGTTTACTTCTTAGTTTTGGTTAAACCGTGATCACACAGGAAGCGGTAAAATTGGCATTTGGAGAGCATTGGCATTGACTGTGCCATTACTTGTTTTGTTTCGTCATTGCAGTTGAGACCTTGGCCGGCCAAATGTTCATAAGGTTGAATTTTTAAAATCGTTCGTTTCTCTGAGATATGGCCATCGTATTTGGCTTTAGCGACAAAAATAACCCCCGAAAGACACGTTCAGATCGAAGATTTTGCAGTCCGCGTATTATATTTTATCTCGGCATCGTCACATTAATTAATTGTATTGCGTATTATTGCGTATTATTCTATTATTCAGATTTTCAGATATTACCTAGCGAACACGTAAACATACTTGTTCGATAAAGAACGACAATCACGTTCTTCCGTCATCCGAAGCACGCATAATTATCGTGATCTCAATAAAATCAGCGATCGTGAAAAGCGTTACGCGATTCTACATATAGTTCATCGGCAGAAACGTAATATGTTTCTACGATCGTTAAGCTACGTTCACAACAAACACGTGGAATTTCTCGCGTTTTGTTTCTTTTCCTTTCATCGAGAATACGACGATTCTGCATTGTTATGCTAATTTTCTATGAAACGATAGGAATAAAGTGGCAGAAGAACTTCTTTGAAAAATTTGGAACTATAAAGGCATTTGTATCTCTTTTGCTAAGCGACATAAAGTGACAAAAGAAATTCTCAACAAATTCGGTTGCGTAAAAGGATCTGTTTACTTTTTTTTCTAATGAGTTTCTTCTTGGTTTTTATTATGACAAGGAGACTGTCTGATGTCATATTTTTATTTTTAGTGCCATGGTTGCATGTTGATAGTTGATATTGATAAGTGAATATGTGAATTCGGCTTTAAAGAAGATGAAAAATAACAGGAAGATATATTAACATGTAATTCTTTTTTCATTTCGTGTTACTAATAATTGTGATGAGAATATCGTGGACGAATATGACGAAGATATTCTTAGTATTCTGACAGGTTAAAAATTTTACAAGAAATCTAAAACCAATCGCGATGAATCTTTATCAAAAAGATTAAAATATAACTTTTACAACGACATATCCGTAACATTTGAATTTATTAAAAAATTTATAATTTCCTACCAATAATAAGCTCAATCAATCCCTGGATAATTAAATTTCTAACCAGATTTTCTACTCCAACATCAGAAACAGACGGTGGTTTTATCAAAATTCTGCAACTACGTACAAATGAAAACTGGATTTTGAAATATAATTGTACATTTGCATAAGAGAAAATATCTTTCGAATCCCTTCAAAATTATATGAAATAAATATTTCTACCTTGGCCACGTATTTATTAATAATTGTTATCGCGATTATTTACGAAACCTCATATTTTGTACAAGAAAATACTAAATATTATAACGAGCACTGTGCTTTGAATATTCTATATATTTTTGCATATCATGCATTTTTATCTTTTTTGCATCTTTACATGTTTCATAGATGCAGAAACGTGCGCAGTCTAATAATTATATAAAATACGTTCGTTGCTATAATGACGTTTACGTAAGTTTACCATTGGGAAGAAACTCTTTCTTTCACGGAACACGCTAGGGAAATTGTACTCGTCCCGGGAAACTCCATGTATCGTGGCAAAAATGAAACTCGTATTAGAATCGCGTTCGTTGCGTCACGTTTCTCTATTACATAAGGCGAAGGTTGAGCCGATGGTAAATGGTATGTGTTAAGAACGGAGTCGCGGCCCATTTCCGGTCGCCCTTGAATTCAAAACGCAACTACGCCCGATATCGACGATACTGCGAACCGATAACGATCATTGTGTCGACGTTACGCTCGCAGAATTGTAGCATGTTGCGTGAAATAATCACTTACGCGTTAAGGTTACCATATCGAAATTAAAATTCCGACTATACGTTATTTTCTATATCATCTACACACGATTCAATTTTTAAAGAGCTCAGCCTTATCGAGACGGTGTTATTCGTCTTCGAAGTTGAAAGTTTTAACGCGTAATTGCCTTAATAAGCCGCTGCAAGAATGTCCGTCTGATTAATTACGGAAAAAAACAGTTCTCGTAAAGTTGTTGAAGAACTAGCATGTTGTGCAAGTTGGCTAGAAGAGTCTTCTCTTCCTTTTTGTTTCTTTTTTTTTTTAAGTTTTCGAATAAAAGTAATGTGGTAATATCGGTATATTATGACGCGAAATTGCCGATCTGTTCATTTCTGAATTGTTTGTCAGTGTAGAAATGTAGAAAGTATAGGCAGACAAGAAATTGCTTCCTACAGATAGAATCTCAGCCATGCGCGTCCAGTCTCACGAACAACGTATTTTATTTTTGAACGCTATTGTAGCGCTGTAAATATTTTAAACGCGAAACCACAGAATTACACGGTGTAAAATGGCCAACCGTGTGACGCTTGCCATCTTTGTTTCGTATACGAATTCTTTTATAATTACACTGTGAAATGATTTTCAAATTGATATCCTTACGTTTCAAGCGTAATACGCGGTCGAACGATGTCACAGGATAATTCTAAGGAAAAATGGAGTTTTGAATTTTCTTGGCAACGTCTCGAGTCTGTGTTCGTATCTCCTTCAGAATATTATCGTAATACAAATTATAATACAATTTTCTGAAGGAAGAAGGGATAGCATAAACAATTTGATTATACTGCTTTCATTAAAAAAATTGTTCTATTTAATGAAAGAAATTTGATTTCATTGCTGATACTCTTTATCACAATTATTAAATATTGATCTTAAAACTTGTTCAAATGAAAATATTTGTTGTCTATCTCATTTTATAGTTGTCATTCGTGTTTGTACATTGGAGAGATCTTTTTGTACCAAAAGGTATTTATTATCAGAAAAAAATTATCATAGATAGATGTAGAAAGAGTCTTGCAGAATATAGGAGAATCTTAGTTGTTTAAATTAATTAATCGATTAATTTTCATACTGAATTACTCGGTTTTTAATACCTCGAATCAAAATGACATGAAAATCTTCGTGATGTTGGATTGTGAGTCGATTTTTCAATCTAGCTTCCGAGATTTCAGAAAAATAGGAAGATGAATTATGTCAGTTCTTGCGTTCTTCTTATGATTTCAAATCGTTCGTGAGTCTGAAATGGCGAACAAGTGTAAAAAAACGTATAAAAAGAGTAAAGAGAAGATTGAAAGTTTAATGTCTGTGATTGTCTATTTACGTGTAAAAGATCGATAACAAGTCAAAATACGTTGTACATAGACGATTAGCCGATATTTTTATTTTGAATTTTTACGAGGTAAAATAAAATTGACAAATAAAAAATTTCTCTGCGTTGTGAAATATGATTTGCGAAGGAGGAAATTTGAAAAATCATTTCTATCATCTCTAGTAACACGCAACTAATTTCCATTGCATCTTTAACTGTTTATATTCATATCAACATTTTTCATTTTATCATTCGTTATATCGAATTAATTCCATTTTTCATACGTTGATTTTTTTATTTTAACCAACATTGTTTCTCTTTTTGTTTTCAGGCATTGAAAACATACGTTTCTGACATTGATGTCAGGTTGTATATGTTGGCAATTTTAATACCCTTAATTTTGGTCAATTGGATCAGAAATCTGAAGTTCCTGGCGCCGTGTTCGACGGTCGCTAATTTCATTACGTTCGTCAGCTTTGGCATAATATTGTACTACATCTTCAGGGAGCCTTTGTCGTTCGAGAATCGAGAAGTGATTGGAAATGTTGAGAATTTCCCTCTTTACTTTGGCACTGTGCTATTCGCCCTCGAAGCTATTGGCGTGGTGAGTACTTGCTCGGTATTTCAATATTTGAGAGTTTGGAAATCGAGATTATGAGAAATCCGAAGATCTGAAAATCTCTAGATTCGAAACTAAACACCTTAAGGATTTGAAAATTTGGAAATTCGAGAGACCAAGAATTACAAAATTCCAAAACTTAAAAGTTCGAAGAATTCGAATATTCGCAGATTTAGAAATTCAGATACTTGAACGTCCGTTGGAATGTAAGTGGAACTTTGAAAGTTCGATAATTTGGAAATTGGAATACTTGAAAATTTAGGAATTCGGACATTTAGATATACAAAATTTAGGAATTCGGAAGTCTACGTATTTGAAAATATGCAAGTTGGAAAACTCGGCAGTTCAGAAATTTGAATACTTAAGAACTCGATACTTGAACATTCCAATATACAGAACTTACAAAATTTCCTTAACCAAAAGCTAAAATATTCAAATCTCAAATATTTCCATATCTTACACCATGTTCTTCTATCCATTATTCTTATATCATATTCTTCTGTCTTGTTGCAGGTAATGCCATTGGAGAACGAAATGAAGAAGCCAAAGACGTTCATACGTACGTTCGGCGTCCTAAACATTGGAATGGGCGTTATCGTAGCTCTCTATACAGGACTAGGTTTCTTTGGTTATATTCGTTATGGCAGTGGCATCAAGGGTAGCATCACCTTCAACTTGGACGAACCTTTAGCCCTCGCCAAAAGTGTTCAAATCTTATTGGCAATAGCCATCTTCTTCACTCATCCGATTCAATGCTACGTGGCGATCGATATCATCTGGAAGGATTACCTCGCACCGAATCTTGAGAAGAATTCGCATAAGCTGTTGTGGGAGTACGTCTTGAGGACTTCGCTCGTCCTTTTCACGTGTAAGTGAATGTTTCGAGTCCTTCACCCGACGTGACGTCAATTCGAGCCAGATCGGACGATGGCCGTTGTTGATATAGTATTCAGTTGCTCATATCGTATATTGCTCAAATACCAAAACATCTTTCCCTGTACGATAATCGAGCACAATTCCTTGTAACGTTGACGTCAATGCTTAGCGAATAGCCTTCATGCGATTAGCCTATGAAAAGGTTTTGAATTGTTTGCTGTAGCAATGAGAGTATACTTTCGTAAAGGATCTCTGATTTTTGATAGTGATTAATAGATACATAGTTTCGTTCTGCTTCTGGTCGTTTGGTTTGTTAGTACTTGGTTATTATTATATTTATAATTGATTGGTTTTATTATATTTTGAATTTTAGTTTGGAATAGGATTAAGTGAGAATTTAATTACAATTTATTGGAATTGAGAATTAATTAGAATTGGAAATTTAAGTTGATGTAGCTCTTGAATATACAGCTTTCTGTGGTTATTCCACGAAGAAGTTTGGAATTCTCCTTTTAAGAATAGAGGAATGTGTTATATTTGATTCTATTTAAATGCTGAATTTTTCCTTCTAATAATTAAAGAAATATTTCTCTTTGAAGAAAACTTGATTTTTGATTCTAATTTATGCGACGTAGTTTTGTCTCTATCTGTGTAATCTGTTGATCGTTAATTTTGTTATTTTAGCTGCACGAATTGATATGGAAGTAATTGATTTTATATCTTGGGACTTTTCCTGGCTTTAATTGTACAGGCTTACTCGCGTTTGATTCAAACTGGTTAAAACTAACTGTTCCACAAATATACATAACTGCTTTAGATTCTCCCTGACCTGTGACTTGGTCTCTTCTAACTCGGAGTAATTATTCCAGAGACTTAATCGAATCTAAATCTAACTCGCTGAAAGTCTTGTTTGCCTCTTACTTGCTTCTGATAATTCAAATTCCCTACAGAACAAAGTTTTATCTGGAAACTGAAAAGATTAACTAAATGCAAAACTAAAACTTTATTTGTTATTCTATCTTTACACGACCCGAGTATAATAAAATTTCCTAACAATTCGATTCTAATAAAAATGAGACCATCAACCTGTTGATTTTACACAATAATTTACTCTCACCGAGTATACTAAAACTTTAACCATACTTTTTCCCATTCTGTTGTTGACTAACCGATTAGATGCTTTTAAAATATTTGTAAATAATAAAAATAATGTTATCGACCTCCTAATTTTACAAAACAATTACTCTTATCATACCAATAACTTTAACTATGCCTACTCCCATCGTGATACTGATTAATCGACTAAAGTCTCTACAAAGTCCTCTAAATGACAAACATAATTTTATCGACCCTCCCACTCCACAAAATAATTAGTCTAATCATACTAAAACTCGAATTATCCCTAATTCCATCGTAATCTTGATTAATCGACTAAAATTGCTCTACAAAATCTTCTGAACGATAAAAGCAATCTTATCGATTCTTTCACTCCACAAAATAATTAGTCTGATCATACTAAAATCGTAATCACCCCCTCTCCAATCCTAAATTTATCTAATCACTTCTCTAAAAATTTTTCTAAATAATAAATTGCAAAAGAATATCAAAGCTACAATCCCTTCGTCCATTTCAACTTCGACTAATCACTTGCTACACCTCTACAAATTTTTCTAAACGATAATAGTAAGAAGAATTAATGCTATAATCTCTTTTCCTTTCGTATATTTCAGTCCTGTTAGCCGTGGCGATTCCGCAACTAGATCTGTTTATATCCCTGTTCGGTGCTCTGTGTCTCTCTGGTTTGGGTCTGGCATTCCCCGCCCTCATTCAAATCTGCACATTCTGGCATGTGCACGACCGCACAGGAAAGGCGATAATGATAGCAAAGAACATGTCGCTCGTATTTTTCGCGGTCCTTGGTCTCATAGTTGGAACCTATACGAGTCTCCGTGACATCATCAAGACCTTCTCTTGAACTGTGCGCCCTGGAAATGGTACACTAACAGGTCGGTGAGGAGTACATTAGGAAAGAAGAATGAGAAAACGAGGTAGAATGGAACGGAAGAAGAAAAGAATTAATGGAAGAATCTTTGAAGATAGAGCGACGGAAGAAAAAAAGAGAACTATGGCCAATGTGATAAGTTAGCTGTTTAATAAAACCAGCGGCTCGATTGGGCTGCGTATAAGATCATCTAATACTAATTTTAAGATCTTCCATTTTGTCGATGGAGAAGATGTATTTTCTGATGTATTTTTTAGAAATATGCGTTGATCGCGTGAATAGAAAATAAGCGAGGAAGATTGTAAAAGGTTGACGCCTGGCGTGTCTGATTTAATGGTACAAGCGTGCTTGAAATGCGGTTTATTATAAAATATGGTTGTGAATGGTATCGCCTGACAAGGAACTGTTTCTTTTTTTTTTTTATCATTTCCAAGCCGCCGTGTCTTCTCTGACAGCATGGCGGATGGAATTTCATTCGAACAGTGATATTTTGATACTTGGTCGGTTAGATCGCGAGAAAAAATAAAGACGTTTATTTATGAACGTGAAGGCAGATTGAGCTGCACAGTTCGACCTTTAACTATTTAACGTGCATGTAGATTATCATGACGTGCTGTTCGTAACTTAAAGTAAAAAAGAATAATTAATTTTTCGCAATTTTTTTTTTAACTCTGTTGCAAGTCTTGAATATTTATTTACTGACGAACGAAAGTACAGTGCTGGCCATAAATACTTGGACACTCGAAGATATTAATTTAAATCAGATGCTTGCCACTAGTTTTATTTTTCCATTATTTTACTGCAAATCTGTTACTTCATTTAAATCATATTTTTTCAATTAGAATTGCTTTATGCAGCAAAATTCTAAACGAGGTAGGATTTGTTAGAGTCTTATAATAATTGTAACGAGTAGGTGTCTTAATACTTATGCCTGGCAGTGTACGTATATACCTACGATACAAATAAATTTTTATACGTATGATAAGCAAAAGTATTGGCACTGACCAGCTTATCTGTAAGCTTCTGTGAAAAGATTTGTAAAAAAGAAAAAAGAAAAAAAAATATGGAGACATAAGAACAGTTATAAATTTCTGCTATGAGTAACTGTCGTAATGAACTGAAATCTCTGCTGGATTCAGTTTTTTTATCATTTCCGGATAATGTGTTTGCAGAACGTTATTATTTTCACAAGTTTCTGAAACCGATTTTTGTATCAGTTTTACAGTAATTGATGCTTAATGTTTCAATATGAACAGTTTATTTACTATTTTATTATTATTTACTATTTTTGTTACACAGCTGTTTAACGATAAGAGACACGATATATTTAAACTATAGACCTGAAAGTTATTTAAAAAAAAAATTTATAAAGAATCGTAAATTTTACATTATAACAGTAAAAGTGCTTTTATATTTTGTTCGAACTTAATATATTTTGTAACGTTAAAGAAATATTTGATCGGAGATAACGCAAAGAATGCAGCAGGGTTAAGCATAAATCTATCAGCTTGTTGATTTTTGTTCTAAAAGAGAAATTCATAAATAATATTTTCATTGTTACGTCGAATTCAAACGACTGAATAACACATCTTGCGTAAGGTGTGAGACGTTTGCGCGTTAAGTGGTTAAGAATTATCTGATGATTAACGCGATTATGATCGAGTAAATGTGTTCTAACCGCTATGATTCTCGTCTACGCTTAAGATTGATAACTGAAAAATGAAATGTGTTCATCAACGATGATGAGAAAGCTCCGCTTGAAACATTCATTTCATTTTTCATTCGAGAAACATTCATTTCTCCAAAGCAAGCGACTAGCTTTGCTAGAGGAAACTTGTGTTTTTCTCTTTGTAGAAATATCATTTCGCCATTGATTCCATGTTCTGGGCAAAGAAATCACGGTTTGTTTCAAATTGTTTCTAGAGATAATTGGCAATTTAACCGAGTTAATAAACAATTAACCGAAACAAGGAATGATATTTCGTTGAAATTTCGATACAGATGATGTATGTGAAATAAAATTTATGAATATCGTGGATTAGATCACGGAATTTGATACAGACGATTTATGTAAGATAAGATACGAAACAGATGATGATCGCGAAAGAACAAAATCCCTCGGTTTTTAAGTACAACGTAACTATATTATTTATTAATTGTATTAAGGTAAAGTAAATTTAAAACACGTATGTCTTTTTTTTTATATTAATAAAGCGAGGCTGTACTTGGTACGCCTTGCTCGATCAATTAATAAATTAATGTCGAAGATTATGAACGATTATTGTGTGGATTATAAAATGAATCCCTTTTTGTTTTTGAAATCTCTATTTTATTGCTGAGAATATTATCAGTTGTAGCCATGAATAAATTTGTTGTGACTAGTTACAAGGTGATTGTTTATTTTATGAAAATATACCAACAATCCTTAAATTATTTCCAAAGTTCCCATATAAAATCAATATATAGACTACATATGAATCTAAGTCAATATGTACATACGAGTGCGTATAGCCCAGCTATAGCTTGGAACAACGTAATGGATATTCAAGGACACAAACCATTTCGCCCACCATATTATTTTGATACCCACTCTTCAATATATATATTCCTAATTTTAGGAAAAATCACAAATTATTATTTTCGTTACAGTAGTTTCATATAAAATATTTATTTATCAAGATTCTTTTGGTATGACTAACTTTTGTTGATGCAATCCTTTTACCCTGATTTCAAATATACTCCCCAAGGAGAGACACACAAAACAGGATAAAACTTCCCCATCCTTCAGAATATATCAGATGTTTCAAAAAGTAGTACTATTACTTGAAATGAGATAGAACAAAACTTTTGAACAGAAGCGTCCATTATTCACATAACACAGCTTACCCTACTTTAAATATTGAACTTTATGTGCTTCTTTTATGAAAGAACTTAGGAGTAGAGAAATTTGAAAGATTCTCCTGAAGTATTATTCTACGAGTTTCTTCGAAATTTATATAATAAAACCTCTCTATTACTTACGTAATAGAATTTACTCTAATTCAGATATAAAAATATATTAGACACAGAAAAATTGGACCAAAACTCCTAATCTTTTTATGTAGAAGATTTCTTTCTTTGATCTAAAAGTCGTTACAAAAGGCTTCTCTCTTTCAAAAAGTTTCCTGTAAAAATTTTCACAAAAAATCCCGATAATTTATCTTTCCATCTAACAAACTATTACTTAAAAAACAAAAAGAAAAAGGGATACGACAGAAACTTTCTATTACACCGTACTTACACAAAGTAAAATGATGCAAAACTGGACCTTAGAGGGAATCAAAATTGTCCAGGATTATAGAACAGGGTACTGTGGGGAAAGTTGACGGTGGTGGGTTTCAGCGCAGACGCCATGAGATTTTATTCCAGCAACGGGCGTATGGATCGCTACTGGGGTGGCTGCCCCCACATACCTGGAAGCGAACCTGGTGCAAACAGTTTCTCGTCACACGTGTGCACGCGACCCCATGTCGATAAGACATTCGTCCGGATGTGTGCGGTCAGCACACGCGTCCTCGTGTTCCACATCGGCGGCTTAGCACGAGGCAACAGTTATTTTCCCTGAAAAAAGACCGTCTAACATAAGTTTGGTCAGATATAAAGAATCCTAAAGTTGCTTGGTTATTTCAGTGATGAATTCAAAGTTTGAACGTGGATTTATGTGTGATAATCTGTGAATGACTTTGGATAAATAGTTGAAAGTATCTGAAATAGAAGCTGAAACTAAGCTAAACCTAAAGCAACGCTAATTCACGGTGCATTAAGTTATGATTAAAGCAAGTTTGTAATTATTGAATCCTTTTGAATTATGGTTCAAGGTATCTGGAATATAAGCCAGAGTTAAGTTAAATCTAATTCGAAGGTAATTTATGGTGCGTTCAGTTAAGGTTGAAGCTTGCGTGTGGTAATCATTGGATGATTTTGAATTATAGGTCAAAGTGTCTGGAATATAAGGTAGAATTAAGTTAATTCGAAGCTACGTTGTGGAGTGTCAAGACAAAGTTGGTGCTTGAACGTGGAAATTATCAATTGTTAATGCAAAGTTAATTCAAATATGAATGAAATGTAGCTCCTTGAGCGGTCAATTGGATAAGTTAAAATTGAATTTGCTATGTAAAAAGTGCTAAACGCGTTAAGATGAAAGAAACCTAATTGAAATTTAGCCCTTTGAGTATCAAAGTCATGTATGGCGAGCCATTTATTGTTACCGTCATAAAAGTAACGCTGTTGGATTGTGGGGATTAATAGAAAGAGTGTGAACGAGGAAATTTTATGAGACGCTGGTTGACGTGATTCGATCGTAACACTTTTGAATTTTAGTTCAATGTTCGGGGGTTGGTAGGTTACGTAACGTGCAGCTATAGAAGGGTCGTCGATGGTGCAGAAGTGATACACTTTCAGTGTAACCCTGAATCCTATTTCTTCTTGGAAATTATAACATCGACTTTCTTTCTTCGTATGTCGAGGGGATGAAAAGTAAGTGTTATTTAAAGATTCTTTTTGTATTGACGCTACAACTGCTGTTCCTTAATGCGTGCTTCAACATGTCGGAGATAAACCATTATAATTTGAATGATATGATAGAAATAATCAAATATAATAATAATAATATGATGAAGAAAAATAATATGTAATAATAGTCCTATTTTAATAGAATTAATTTTACTAGAAACATTTGTATATTTTTATTAATTGAAAAATAAACGATCTAGAACTCGTAAAAATGATGAAATTGGTAGTTGTTTGTCGGTGAAGGGAATCTTTGTTCCTTGTAAATATTAGTTCTTAAATTCTATGATATAATTTTGAAAATATTACTGAATATCGTAGTATTATTTTGAGGTCTGATCGAAATACCTTGTTGCTTTTTGGCATCAGCTTTGCTTTACCTTTCTTTGTTAACTTAGCTCTATCGAAATATACGAAACATATATGACTACCCTTTTAATAAACTTTGTGTTATATTATTAAAATCATAAGTGACTCATTGTATCTTTTTTATCTATACTATTCCATTAAAATACATTATTGTTAAAATTACAATATTATCATTTCTTTACTTTTTTCTCTTTTGCTGTTTTATCAAATTATTTTCTCTTATATTTTATATCATTTTTTCCCCAAAACACGTAAGCAGGAATTACAAACCTTCTCTCTTCTAAAGTACAAATTATATTTAAAGACACGAATAATCACTTGCCTTTGTAAAATTCACATTTAAATATATTTCATAAAAAGAAACGCTGCTATTTTTGCAAAATACCAAATATCCATTTAATAAAAACAAAGTTGCTCGATTTCTCCTTTATCTCAAGAACTACAAACGAACTAATGATTATTAATAATCCAAAGGAAATCATAGTGGGTCGAGTGACCGAGTAATACCTCGGCATATACGTATACACACCTTTTGCGATCAATATATCCTCTTTGAACTCGTAGGCTGATCCGTGCATAATACTGTGCTCAATTTCTTTATCGTTTGTCCATGCGAATAACCGCAACGACGACAAGCTGTCTCGTATCACTATTGTTATCGATCATGGATAAATATCAGAGGGAGCAGCTCTATCAACGAGCTTACTAATAATATTGTATTGATGTTATTCTTGCACTTTGTAAGACAAATATCTTCTGCTTGTGCAAATCCATATCTTTATGAACATAATTTACATTTATAGTTTAATTACGTACTCGTGTTATTTTGATAATTGTTATTAAATATTAATTAGTATCAAAATTGAGTTGTTGATATTTAATTAGTTTGTTTATATGATTTTAAGAAATTTAACGTTTCTTTGTATTCTATGTTTAAATTTATCTTGTTATTTATATTTTATAATTTAAAGAAGATCAGGGGTTTAAAACATAGTTTAGAAGATGATAGTTTAGATGATGATAGAAACTTGCGTAGGCTTGGAACGTGCAATGTACAAAATTTATCTCGTAATTTATATTTTACAATTTAGAGAAGATCAGGGGTTGAAAACATAGTTTAGAAGATGATAGTTTAGATGATGATAGAAACTTGCGTAGGCGTGGAACGTACAATGTAGAAAATTTACCTGGTATTTTATATTTTACAATTTAGAGAAAATCAGGGGATGAAAACATAATTTAGAAGATGATAAATTTGCGTAGGCGTGTAACGTACAATGTAGAAAATTAAAAAAATGGTTTGATATGCTTATTAACCTTGATCAATGGTAACCTTTGGTTCTTTTGGCGCTCGTACGACTGTGATCCCCTTTGTGGGTCAATCGATGTGTTCTCCTCCAAACTTGACGCTAATAGGTACATACAATTTATATGATTCACATGGCCAAATAGGGTCGTTTGGCCTTCTTTTATAGGCATCCTTGAAAATCGAAGAAGAAACCATGTTTGCGTGAGCTATATTACTCTCTGGTGATGTCGAAAAGTGTTCAGGAAAGAAGAATTCAACTTCCAAGACCTAGAAACTTGATCTCACATCAAATTCAAATTTCTAATATCAAGTCAAAATTTCCTCGCGAACGAAATTCCCAAAATCCACTATACTTTTTTAAATTTCTTAAACTTTAACTCTAAAAAATTCTGAGCTTCAATTTTAATTCTAATTACCAATCTCCAAATTCTCTGGATCTCCAGAATCCACAAAATTCCCACACAAACTTCATCTCAATTAACTTCAATCCCTAAACCTCCAAATTGGTTGGATCTCCAAGATCACCATCTCCAAATAAACTTTGCCTCAATTGCAATTGCAATTCTCAGATTTCCAAATTCCCTGGATCTCAAAAATTTTCAAGATCTCAAAAAAAAAAAAAAAGAAAAATAAAAAAAGAAAAAATCTCACCTCGATTCCAATTCTAATCCCATTTCCCAGATCTCCAAATTCTCTGGATCTCCAAAATCCCCAAAATTCCAAATTCAACACCTATCTATTCGGTCTGAGAGCTCTCTGTGCTAGAGCAAATGACAAACTGCTGATCTCTGCTCATCGTGAAACGCGTCTGAAATCCATCTGCTCCCCGTGGTTGCACCGGAGGCGTAGTATCTAACTCTCGTCACGTGACGATGGAGTTCGCTCGCGGTTTGTCGCGTTGGAAATTGAAATGTTCCGCGGTTTAACGCGGCCCAGTCGCTAGACATCCTCTGGACCGTCCACATTAGCGTTAGGAGATCCATCGTGACGAAGAGATCGCGTACACCGTCTGGCGGCTCGATTTTTCGTTTTTCTCCCGCTGCGGATGTGTTTAATCTGGTGAGTCTAGACGAACAGAGTTCTCCGTCATTGTCCACCCTTAACGAACGTGTTCCTTCTTTGCTACGCTAATTTGCTTCTTCTTTGTTAGGTCTTACGAGTACTCGTTTATCCCTTTCCTTTCTTTCTTCGTAGTTTCGGTTAGTCTTCTAGAGTCGTGGTTTGTGTATTATATTTTAGGAATTGTGAAGAGAGATTTTTGCAAGTTTCGTAGCAAGATCGTGGCCTTTGAATCGCGTTGAATTGCGTGTTAACGGAGGTTAACGTTCGGAAATTTAAAAATTAGTATATTTGGAAATTCGTGAATTTGTAGTTTGGAAATTCGTGAGCTCGTGAGTTCGAAACTTGAGAATTTGCAAGTTTGGTATCCGAATGTTTGGGTGCTCGTAAATTGGAAAATCGAAGACTTCCGAACTTGGGAATTTGGAGTTTGTAAATTGGGAAGTTGAAAGTTCGTCAACTCGCAGATTGGAAATTTCTATATTTGTGAATTCCAAGTTCAAATATTCGGGAATTTGCTAATTTAGAAGATTGGAAACTTAAAAATTTGGAAACGTCTTAATGTAAATAGAAAAAGGAAGAGATATCATTTCTTTATATTTTTCCAACGATTGAAGAATTTTGTTAAACAATGAATTCATCATCTAAGAACAAAGCCATTGAATTGAAAACACTGTTTAATTGGATTCTTTCAATAAATTTTGTATGCACTTGAGCGTTAGTCATTGTGTGAAACAATTTGAGTGGTGCACAATTTGAGAAGATTAGAATTTTTAATCTCTTGGTATAAGATTAAAGGTTGTTGGAATTTTTGTTAATAGAGTTAGGTCTGTTTCTTCATTTCGTTTCTAATATTATAAATTGATCGTATAAAACAAATTGTATAGTAAGAATAGGAATACTGTACAAGGGGTCAGAGGAAAGATTCGCTGATATTAAATTGGATCTTGAATAGAACAGTGTATCGATAGCAACGTACGATGACAGAGAATTAGTAGAGTGAAATACATGTACGAATATAGACTGTGTTAGCACCCTAATAAAAACGCTATAAGCCGTAATTGATTGGTGAAATACGAACTTGTATCAAGTTAAGTTGCTAAACTCTCTTTCTTTTCTTTTTCTTTTTACAACTTGTTATATAGAAAAAAAAAAAAATATATATATATATACACACACACACACACATATATATATTACAATTTACTGTGGACAAATAAAAAGTGAGATGGTTTATCGGTATGAATTCTATATTTTTAGAATCTTTCTTTCAACGTTTAATTTAATATGAAAAGTGTGAAAAATGAAAATCATATATTGATATTAATTGTAGAAATTAAATTTCTTTGTAACTTCTCGCAATCTTCTATTTTATATATTCTCATTCCGTTTCAATAAAGTCGTCAATTTTTATAAATTTGTTATTTTAATTTATTGCTCATAGATAAAAGATAAGACAGAATCGCAAATATAATATTTGTTGTAAGTTCTTAATACTTTTGAGAGTCGTTCTTTCAAATATGGCTTTCATGTGAATACTCGTGATTTTAACTGTGATACGATTATTTTAATCGATTATTCTAATCGATTATTTTGTGAAAGATAATCGGTCGTCGATATGATGACGCCAATTGGAATAGACAAATGGTTCAACTATTGCATAATGGTCGTCTCTCTCAGTCCCTCTTTGTCTCAGTCTCTCCCCCCACCCCCTAACTCTTCGATTGTAATATCCTTACTTTATTACATTTAGGACGAAGAACAGGAGTCTATTAAGAATAGAGGGATCTTATTCCAAATTTAAGTTAATTATTATTATTATTATTATTATTATTATTATTATTATTATTATTAATCTCTTTGAACGTAACAAAATGTTGAACAAACAATTCAATTATTCGTGTAATTTTCTATTTCCATTTACTTTCGACAAAGTGTTCAACATACAGTATTCTTCAACTCACAATTGTTTAATTATTACATTTAGGACGAAGAACAGGAGTCCATTAAGAATAGAGGGATCTTATTCCTGATTTAAGTTAATTATTAATCTCTTTGAACGTAACAAAATGTTGAACAAACAATTAAATTATTCGTGTAATTTTCCATCTCCATTTACTTTCGACAAAATGTTCAACATACAATATTATTCAACTCACAGTTGTTTACCATCGCAATGATCTAATAATGATTTCAACTATCGTATCGCATGCACTTCTGGCTATATAGATGTTAATAACTGTAAACTATACCTCATTATTTATATAGAATACAATAGAGCATAATAATTATATCGAATCGAAAGATGTTGAATTTGCACAATAAAAATTTTTCTACAAAATTCTTCTCCTCCAAAATTAATATAAATTTTCTATATCTCTCAAGGTATTTAAATTTAAACTTCATAGACCAATATCTCCATGTAAAAACGAACAGGATAAAATATCGCTCGGTCAAACATACTTAAATGAGCACAAAGCTTGTGAAAATTCTCAACCGAGTTAAAAAACAGGAAGTAGAACGAAGGGAAAAATTATAGTACGACTTTGGAAGTGTGTCCTTACAAAGGAATTGGTTGAATAATAATTTCAGAAGCAAATTATCTGATAACAATGCGTTTTTGTCTAATAACAATGATTGTGGAATTTTCATGTAACAATTATCGGATGGCAGGTGGTTCGGTTATCAGGTGGCACAACTCTTGAGTTCTAAAATTAGCTGACGCGTAAATATATTCCCGGTGACATTGTTTCGGTGCCGAGCGTTCATGAGCCGGTTGACGTGTTCCCCTAATGTACTCTGAGGAAGTAAGAATTAGGAGATCGATTACTATACTTAAGCCGCGTCGAACGCAGTGCGACGCGAGGGCGTCGCTCAAGTAGTCAAAGGTAACGCCATTTTCTATCTCTTCCTCTACCGAAATATGCAAATCGAAACTTTCTTTCTCAAACGCTGTAATCTGTGAAACATGGAATTATAATATCACTATAATACATTATTTTTGCATTTATCTACTTATAATATATTATAGGTACGCTCTTCGTTCTTCTATAAACTTGGTATTGCGTAATGTTCTCTGCAAACAATGAAGAGAAACAGATGTGGTTTCACTCAAAAAGCTCATAGTTACGCGATGAGTACGATTCAGTATGAAAACAAACTAATTTAATTCAACATTATAATTAGTATGCAACTGATACGATACAAAAAGATATGATACAAATATGAAAAAAAAAAACCACCCAAAAATAAAATTTGTCGTTCGTGATATGTATTTCACTTTTGAAACCATTTAGACCGTGACATAGATATTGTTTATGTTATAAAAACAATGACGGTATTTAGGTGGCCTCTTTTAGCTGAGACAGTTCGCATAATATACGAAATGTCTGGCACGTGTATCATTCGTTCGATACATAGAAGCAATGTTTCTTTTTTCAAGAAAATGTCAATGTTTCTTTGACAAAAGATAGATTGTAATATCTGCAAGTGAGAGACATCGATACATAAGTACAAGTGTATAAAGTATGTAACAATGTAGTTTAGATGTATTTTCAAGATTCTTACTTGTATTATTTGTCGTGCATATGGTGCATATTAAGCTTGGTCGACAGCTTTGTTTGATATATGGCCGCAAATGGCTATAAATCATATTAGTTATAATAAGGTGTGTATCTTCATAAAAAGGAAGATATTGTTTCTTGTTCTATTTCTTTGTATTTTTCTCTGTATTTTTTCTTTTTATTTTACTCCCGAAGATCGGTCAATATTTTCTGGCATTGAATTACGTATGACGGTTTTAGCATGGACAAATATTTGAGCCAAAGTATACTGTTCGAAATACGCAATTCGAGACTCAAGATTCTAGAGAACGAAATGAATCTTGACCTACATCTTACATGAAAGAAACGATCTATCTTTTTTTCTATACGAATGTACGTAGTAAGTGGTTTGAGCGAATGGTTTTATTTATTTTCCTAGTTTGAGCTGTGAGTGCCACGATGTAAGTTAGCTTGCGAAGTATACGGAGCAAATTGAGAGTATTAAACGAGAAAAAAAGAAAATACAGGGTGTGCCATAACACGTGGAACCCACTTCAGGAGTAAACACGAGACACAAGAACAATGAAAATTCATACGAACATGTGCCCCATCTGACCTTGTTCCAAACTTGTAGCCATCTTTGTGTTTCAACAATCCTCAATTGCTTACCTTTATGAGAGGCCCTCGAAATGGTCTTCCTCGGCTTTGTGTCATTTGACATGCGCCTGGAAATTTTGAAAGTCTAGCATTTGTGGATTTATTTCGACGCAAACGTGGCTCTAACTTTGAAACAAAGTTAGATAGGACGCACGTTCGTGTGAACGTTTCTGTGAGTGACGAATGAATGTATAATGAGCGTATGATTTTTTATTAATTCGAGTAATCTGTGCAACAACGATTGTCTGTGGATGAATTGTACGTGGATGTGAACTTTTTCGTAAGGAGGAAGTTCGAGATTTGAAACTCGAGGAAGTTTAATTGCGCTTAATGCGAACAGTCGACGTAATTGCGAGGAATTGTGCATGAATAAATTATGGGGATATTTGCATGAGTTTTGAGCGATACTTAGATCGTTACAACGCAGGAAGAATATTGTATAGTTTTTAATATTTTGTTACGGTACTGACCGTTTAAATTACAATTTTCAGAATCAACTCGTTGTTAGTAACAAATTACTGAATATACGACTGAATAGTAAACTTTTTACTTGCAACTTTATTAATTTACTTCAAGGGAATTTAATTATTGAGTATGAAAAGATCATAATAAGTAAACTTGTAATCGAATTCATAACGTCATTTAGTTCTAACAAGTTTCACGTTTTATAGGAGAAGTCAGCGACAAGGAAGCAAGGAAGTCAGTAAACATAGACGACAGAATTTTTTAAGAAAGAAGCAGCCTTATTTCCGGCGTAAGAGGTGAGCGCGATCAAGTTCGCAATTTAGTACTAATTACTATGATAGAGAAAACATTCTTACTTTAGTTTCATTTATTATATTATATTATTCGTTCATTTATCGTAAGAAATTATGATAAGTAGAGTAGGAATCTTTATGTATTTTTTGGAGATTTAAATGTAGAATTATAAACACTCAAAATATCCACAGTACATAGTGTATTATACCTTTTATTACTTTTTCGTAAACGTTCATAAAAAGAAAAACTTGCATAAATATTCACAGTTTAATAATTGCACTCTTAAGCTCAGCCTATTTCTATTAGATTCTAAATATAATTAATTAGCAAATAAAATATTACACGTAATAGGAAACTTTCGAACTCTCGTTGTATCGAATTTAATTTTCTCAAAAGTGAAACATCAAACGACAAAATTCTATTTCACGATTTAATTTTAATTTAACTAATTTTTAATTTTTATTTAAATTTTTATTTTATTTAATTTTTCATGCAAAATTGACTCTTTTAAAATACTACTAATTATGCGATTGCTAGTTACGGGCTGTTACGTGGTATACGTTTGTAGCTTACTTTAATTCATCGGAATATTTTTCGATTTGGACATTCAAAGATCAACTACATATATCTACGTACATATTTTATTAATTTTTGCCTGCTGGTTACAAAATTAGGTTGATTTACATACATTTCTCATTCACATTCCCATCTAACCTGAATGCAGACTAGCTTAACTATTAATACTCCTGGGTCTTCTGAAAATTTATTTCACCATTGTTTTACGATGTTGACTTAATTCTTCACGTAGAATCAAATTACTGCTAATTATATAATGCTATTTATGGCATGTATACATCGTTTCTGACTTAGTTCATTGGAAGTTTTTCGGTATGAACGTTCAAAGATTGAGTATTAATGGTCGGAACACAATGTCAATGACCAAATGAAATTGTTAACCAGCCGGTCCTGGCTGCAACATCGGACTAAACGCCGCTTTGTACGCGATAATAAGCATCACTGACACAGATAAATGAGCGCCGAATTTAACTTGTCGCATTGAACCAGGCTATGTCAACGATTCGTTCCGTGTGTGAAGCCGGTGTAAGTAAAGCTGCGTTGCTTATGCACTTTATTGGCTTTAATCAACGTTTTAAGTAATAAAAATGCATAAATTGATGATAAAATAATAATTATAAATTTATGTAACAAGAGGATTAAATGCGATATTTAAATAAATTAAATTCAACTCGATTGGAGAGTATATCTCACATACCGATCAGTCTTTATGCAGGTAGCTGGAATTAGAGTTGTAGATTTGATAGTTGATGCAACTAATTTGGCAGTTCTACCAGTTTCTGGTCTGATTAGTTTGAATATTTCTGACGTTGAAAAGTTAGGAAAATTTTTCAGACGAAGGTAGATGATAGTAATTACAATTTTTCCAACAAAGCAGATGATAAGAATGAAACTAAAGTCAGTCAAACTAGAACGAAATTTAATAATTACGAAAAGAATTACCACGTTAGAATTTTCAAGTCTCAATTTTATTTCTTGTTAACGAAGAAGGTTGTAATATAACGTTGAAATGAGAAATCGCATATATTTAATATTCTTCCATATTTTCTTTCAATTTAAGAGACTCTTTAACGATTGTATCGGATACAATCCGAGGGACGACCGTTCATTCTGGTTTTAACACGCCATTGTGTTTCCACGATTGATCATTATTCAATCAAAGGGAAATCGTGCACCGGTTCAAGCATTCTAGTCTCTATTCTGTACGCTTCATACGATAATTAGATAATGATTTCCTTATTTCTGCATGTTTTCGCGTTTCGAAGAATCAGTTCAGCGTTACGACGACACAGACTCTGCTTGCACGAATCTAATTGCTTTGATTTTACAAGATTTCCAAGCTTTTTCGATCGAAGACCTTCAAACATATCCTTCAAATCTTCATATGTAATGTATAGAACAAGAATATATAAAATTTCGTATGTAATATGTAAAACATATGTAATATAATCTAATTGTTCTTATAACTTCATTATGCTTATTCTAAGTGCACTATGCTATCGTTTTCAATTAAAATGTCCTATTTAGTATTTCTTCGTATTTTTCAAGACGCGTTGAAGTATTAAAAGTTGCTCGTGTTTGCTTTCTGCCTTTTAAATAAAATTATATCATTATTTATTTTCATATGTTCGTAAATATAAATTTTATTTCTAATTTAGAAACCAGTTCGATTAATATAAATTGACGTAAACCTACACGAGTTTTTCTTTTCCTTTTTAAGTAACGTTAAATTACGCGAAATAACTAGTAAATATTTTAAATTCGATGCAGAAGAATATTTTATTGTGATAGATGTTAGTGCTACAGCAGAAAGGAGGATTAAATTAACGCAAGGCTACAATAAATTATTTACAACAAGTGGAACAGAAAGTGTATGTTCTTCAAATTGTAAATGATTACCGCCGATGGTTTTCTTATTAATTATAAAAATAAGATTTTAATCTGGAAGTTTATAAACGTTTATAAACAGACAAAATTAAAAATAAACGATTAATTTATTTTCCGTTAAACCTTCTTTTTTTATATTACACGTTATTTATCAAACATTATTGGAATAATTTGCAAAAATTGTGCAGTTTCGTAATTCTTCAAGAAATTTCCTAAATCTTTAAAAAATAATCCTTTGACCAAAAACGTGATTAAGGTACATCTGAATTTTCAAAGTTTGTGCAATTTCTTCCAGATCTTCTTCCCATTTTCTTTTCTTTTTTTTTCGAGAAACGTTCGTTGCACGAAGAAAATCAATAGAAGATAAAAGCTGTTTCTTGTCCAGATCTACAAATTTTGTCCGACGTGTTTTTTGATATAATCGATAACTTAGAAGATACTCGAACGAAATCGACTTTATGTGCATTTAAATAACTGTTTCTAATGTTCAAGGGACCAGGGCACGATGGGTTGTCGCGAAAGAAACATTGAAAAAAGATTTTCATCCAGTGTAAATAAGAGCCATCCTCTGTAAGCTGTACACATCGAAAAATTTTGTGCAATCGCGTAGAAAACTTTTTGATATTGGTCTGAGACGACGTTCGTGCCGAACGTGGATCAATTGTCCGCGTAGCAAACGGCGAAGTGAGAACGCGCGGTTGCTATATAACCTTCAGTAAGTTAACTACACATTTGACCTCAATGCAATAATTAAGAGCAATCAGTTCGCGAAAGAATGTGCTAAAGCTACGCGCATCGTCCGCGGATCCGAACAGATTCGCGATGATGAATTGCCATTTTTATCTCATGTAAATATGTACGTCGTCTTGTTCCATATCGGCAAATTGATTAGGAGCTTTAATGCAACAGATCTGGGTCGTACCTTTCATCCTGACGCGTTTCATGTATCATTTTCCGTGAACAGGATGCTGATCCTGTATCTTATCGTTTATTTGTTGCGTATCAAAATTTGATGCAAAGATTCACGTAACAAGAAAGAAGCATTTTGTCGGTGATACAGTGTAACGGTGTATAATTTAATAATAGAAATAAAAAGATTGATGAAATTATAATGAAATTATAAAATACTTCGGCACTAAAATTTAAAAAATTTCAGAAAATAAAGTTAACGACTTTAACCTGTGGATGACTCGTGAAATGAATGAAAATATTATTATTATTAATATAATATACGACGATAAGTAGAAACAACAAAATGTGTTTGTAGACAAACACACAACCATAACATGCAAATGATCTGTTTATATATAATCATTAACGACGACCATGCTTCGTGAAATTTTTATTTCGTCGTCTATTAGCAACAACCTATTTAAAGGGCTAAAATACAGGATATTCTTTATCCAAATTAGCTCTGCTAAATATCGTATCGTTCCTTTAGAATTTACCATCATCTATGGCATCTTTGAGCGATGAACGAACTTACAAAGTTTCATTATACATATACATATACTTCAAAGTATTTCGTATAATATATACATACAAAATTTCTCAGAGAAAAATAGAGAAACTTCTCAAGTCAATGTGTCCAGAAATAACCAACTGACCTTTACAAATAGTAATTTTTAATTCTGATAACTATCGTTTTTTTCATCTATTTCTATATACATTTGATTGAATAAAATTTTCCGTGATTTTTCTGTGAAAAATTTAGAAGCGGCACGAGAGACTAATCGACGAAGAGAAAATGGAGAACGCAAAGGAGGAGACGATAAACATGCAGCTGATCGGTTCCGAGAGTCCGTACAAGTACGTCTGATTCTACTTCAAAGTTTCTGTACCAAAAACTTAGAAGAATTTATTCAAATTGACAATAAAATGTATTGCAAAAGTGCATGATATTTTCACGTTGTTCAGCATCTTTTCTCTATTCCTTTTAATTTAATTGTGTGCTATGAAAATAGTATTTAAAATTCGCGATATTTAACGTTTGAAAATTCGATAAATAAAAGTACGGGGACGTGGATTGCATTTGCGAATTGATACGGTTGCAGAGTTAATAATGAAATCGCCGGAAGTGGTATAAATGCATCGGAAGTCCCAATATCGCCGACCACAAGCCCAGAAGATTACGACCCTCACAAACATCGAAATAGGCCAAATCCGACATCGTGAGTATTTCAAATATTTGCCAATAGTTTTATCAAATGTCTACCTTGTACACGAATTTCGAGGAAGATACACCTTTTTATTCCAAACACAATTTCTAAACATTTCAGAACAAAATAGACTATCTTATATTTCATATATGTGTCAGTCATTTAATCATAATTTAGTATCTTCAAATATTCATAATATGCTCTCACAATCTGCGACCTTTTCATATCAAACGCATTCAAACCTGATTCAACATTGTCAAGCACACTACTACGTGAAAATTCCAATAAATCTCACCTCTTTCAAGTTGATAACCTAAGAAATTACATTCACAGTATTTCGAGTCTCCAATTGCTTACATTTACCACTTAGTTTCTCCAAAATTAACTTTTAACAAGGTAACCTGCCTTTCTTCAAAACAAAGATACACCTATTCTATGTTAAATTTATTTCAACACAGACTTCAAGCAAGTGACAACTTAAATTCAAATAATTCACAATTCATATTTGGTGATGTATTGGTCCGGTAGATGATGTTTGACGATGTTGAATTAGTTTGACAAAGTTTGTTCTATAAAAAAAAAAAAAAAAAAAAAAGAAGAAGAAGAAGACCAAATACAAAATCGGTAATATCGCTTTCTTTGGAATCGTAATTTTTAGGAACGCGGAGACTTTGATACATTTATTAAAAGGAAGCCTGGGCACCGGAATACTCGCGATGCCAAACGCGTTCTGCAACAGCGGCCTCGTGACTGGTGTTATATCCACAGTGATCATAGGGGTGTTGTGCACTTATTGTTTGCACGTACTAGTGAAAGCTCAGTACAGACTGTGTAAACGGTTAAGAGTTCCTATATTGAGTTATCCACTGAGTATGAAGCACGCTCTAGACCAAGGGCCTTGGTGTGTCCGATGGTTCGCACCCTACGCGCCGTAAGTACCCACATTAGTTTCACTCACGTGTGCAGACACTCATACATATACTCATTCACCCATATACATAACGCATAGTTATCATTTACGAATCTTCTTCATCATCTAACTTCTAACCTTTCAAAGTTTAATTTGTCAACATTGGAGTTGCCAATTGACGAATAAAGTACGCAACTTGTACCAAAAAAACCGAAACGAAAAATATACAATGGAGGGTAAATGTACACGTATATGGGAATAAATATATAAATGAGAAAAACAGTTTTTAATATAGGAAATATTATTCGTGTGTTTCTAAAAGTGCACCGAAAATGTTGGAAACTTTTATGAAAAAGTAAAAACCGATTACTTTGTTCCGGTCTTCATAGCGTTAAGAAATAAGTTTCCATTCGATGCGACAAATTTTTAGCCGGTTCCATAGAGATGATAATTGATATTTGCTTAGGTTGCTGAATGAAATTAACACGAGGTGTGGATTCCCATTTATGATCCACTGATTGCTACAGATTAACATTTCATTTAGAAAATGACATTGGTTTCATGTTTTTCATATTTGCATTTGTTACTCGGATTTAGGATAACAAAATGGTTTAATTGTTTCAAGAATTTTCTAAGGGTAGTTTCCCGGTATAATTCTTTGGAAATTGTAAAGAATCTTTTTGGCCGACTCAACAAAATTGTGTCTCGAAATCGCAAAGAGAATTTGATAGGAGTCCTCGTGGTGCGAGGCGTAGTCTTTGTCTGATCATAACCGGTCGATTCTACTTGCTGCGTATTCCGTGCAGTTTCAGGGAACCTCGAACGATTGAATAATAATTGTAAATCAAAGGAATTTATTGCAGACGTATTTTGGAAAAGACAACTCTGTAAACTGTACTTTTGTTTGTGTGTCGAACAGGTAAAATTTAAATTTAACAAAAATCAATTTAAAAGATTTCTCGAAGTAAATAACGAACTTTGTTTCATTCTACATATATATATTCTTTAGTTTTCTAAATGTATTATGTGTACAAACAAGAAAGGAGATTGTTTTACAGAAGACTTCGAATAGCGTGATTCCATGCTTCAGGAATTTAAAATTCCTTTCTCGCTCGCATGCAAAATTAATTCTTTCCATTTTTCATATAATGATCGACATCTCTATAATACACACTATAATTTCAGTGAATTCGTACTAATATTATTATAATATACTGATATTATATACAGATATCCCCCGCATAAAACACGGTATTCTTACAACACGGTTTAAAAATCGGCGAAATTGTAGAAAAGGGAACGTAATGAAAATTTTGTCAGATGTTTCTTAGTCGAGCAATCTTGGTGTATTGTCTCAGATTTTTGTACGGAATTTCCGAACATTGACATTTTTTATCCATTTTTAGTTCTTCGAGTATTAAACTTCTGCACAAGAAATTGTTTTCGCTATAGGGAAGCAGCAATTGTAAGCTTTTCTCATAAAGATAAATAGTATTAGAACGTAATAAGTTAAGTCAATTATTGATTAACACTTTTCGCAAAACATGGCATTTTTTCGATATCTTATTACCGTGTTATACGCGGGATATCTGTGATATTAATACATCGCATCAACAATGAATAGTCGTCATTATTAATCTGCAATCAAGGAAAAAGAAAGAATTCTTCCTTCACTCATAAGCACACGAAGCACGCACAAAATCATCTCATCAAGCGGCACGACGATCTTTTTTCAACTATAACATGAAAGTTGCTATTATATTTGCAGAGGACTCGTAGATGGGTTCATGATTGTGTATCAATTGGGAATATGCTGCGTTTATATCGTATTTGTAGCGTCGAATATCAAGCAGGTAAATAGCTGGTGCCATAGATCAACTCTGCTCGCCAAAACGATGGCGGAGTAGCAATTTATAAATCCTTCCTCTTAGAAAATAAGAAGCTAGATAACGAAAAGAAGAAGAATAAAAATCCCAGAAACAAGGAAAAATACCAACCAACCA
This sequence comes from Bombus pascuorum, assembly GCF_905332965.1. NCBI lineage: Eukaryota > Metazoa > Arthropoda > Insecta > Hymenoptera > Apidae > Bombus > Bombus pascuorum. Next base: position 8,963,651 of record NC_083490.1, read on the forward strand.
ACCAAACAACGAACCAGCGTATAATAAAACAAAAAAAAGAAAAAGTTAAAAGTTAATCTCTATAATTAAATAATCGAATAATATATTCACGTAAATGTAATTTATCGTGACGTAAATGAAAGAGTTAATTAATAAGAAAAAGAAAGGAAAAATGGAAAAAGATAATTCTTTGATTGGCATAACCGTTCGAAATTTATTGATATCCTTGTCTTTTGTTCTTCTGTTGATAAATGTAGGTGGCAGACCAGTACTGGGAACCTTTGGATGTTAAAACCCATATGCTGATTTTATTGCTACCGCTGATTTTGATCAATTACGTTAGGAACCTCAAATTACTGGCACCGTTCTCCACCTTGGCGAACGCAATCACGTTCGTTGGACTGGCGATGATCTTAGTGTACATGTTTGACGATCTACCGTCGATCAGCGAAAGGGAAATGTTTGGCACACTGAAAAATTTCTCACTCTACTTCGGCACCACGTTATTCGCTCTGGAAGCTGTCGGAGTGGTAAGTTTAATTCGCGTTTCGTTTCTCTCTTCCCTTTGTCTTTTTCCCCTTATTCTATGTCGATCGATGTTTAATCGTTTCATTGTTTTTACGTATAACATTTACTTTAAATTCATTTTTGGAACTAGTTTCGTAGACTCAGAAGAGAATCGAGAGTCTGATTCATTTTTAAGTCTTCCTTTTTTATTGTCTGCCGAATATTCTAAGTTTTGATCGTTTCTACACGTAAAATTGAAATCCGTGTCTCCTCGGGACAATTTTTCTTCGGTACAATTGATTTTTATTTTGCTTTTTCGTTAGCTTCCTTTTCTTAGTTTATTTTCTCTTGAAAGTTACGGAGTGGACGTTGACTAATTCTTTTTAACCGATATCGTAAAGAGTTTAGTTTGAAATCGAATAGTAATCTACAAAATTCTATAGAATTTTTTGAACTGTCTAAAATTCCTTATGGAATCTTTAATTTTATAGTCTCTTTATCATCGTAAACCGTTTATTGAATAATTAACTATTAAAACCAACCCTATAAACAATTTACAAACCTTTCCCTAAATCGACATTAAAAAATCCCACAATTAAGTGAAGCTATTTTCCTCGAAATCTCTTCTTTCAATTTTCAATTTCTCCAATCGTAGAACAGAAAGATCGTTTTAAAAATCTTAAGCATTAAATAATCATTCATAGAAACACGAACACGTGATCGAAAGAAACGTAAATAGAATATTTTCTACTACGACGAAGACACGCAATTTAGAACAATATATCGCTCGACGCGTGGCTTTTTCAATTTTACCATACGTACCCTCGATCGATCTATCATTTGGCCTCGTCGATCATTCCCTGTGACTGTTGGGCAGAAACGAGTAGCCAGCGCTTAGAATAGATCAACGGCGCCGCTATATCGTTAATAAACAAATAACTGGCCACTTACGGAACAACTTTGAGATTGTCGTGATCAGATCATCAGTGCGTCAATGCAATCCCTGCTGTTATTTCTCAGATGTTCTCAGCCGCTAACGAGGATCACAGTGATTCTCAGATTCCATTCGACACATTCAGATCGTTTTTAATCATAAAAATGCAGACTGCGAGGATTATGAAAATTCAGTTACCAAAATTATGAAAATTAAGGAAGTTCGCTTATGAAAGTTACGAAAATGCAGATCTTTTCATTTGATTAAAACATTAATTTAATTTAATCAAAATTTCCTTACAAATTTATGATTTGTATTCATGATTTATGATCTGACTAGCAATTGTTTAAACATATTTTTCAAGAAATAATGTACGAATAAGTACTATTTGAATAATTTAGATGTAAAAAGGCACGTGCTAATAAAAAGTCGTTTTAAAAAAGAATGATAATTCCAAAGGATCCCTGTTTAACTTTTGAATATTGTAATAAGAGCAAAATAAATTGAACGTGTATTGTTCAAATAACCGTGACACCATAAATACAGTATTTTCAAAGTTAGAATTTTTCTTAAAAGAAAACAACCACGTAAAAGATACTTTTCCATTGCAGATAATCGCACTGGAGAATAATATGAAGACTCCACAATATTTTGGAGGGTATTGTGGCGTTTTGAACATAGGAATGACGGTAATCGTAGCCCTGTATATTCTTATAGGATTTTTCGGTTATATAAAATACGGATCTGACGCTAGTGGTAGCGTTACTTTTAATCTACCTGCGGATGAAGTGTAAGTGAATTTTGTTTTACGTTAGTTTTCGTGAAACTACTATTTTTTAAAGTTACCATAATATTTAATTTTCATCCTTACAGAATGGCGCAAAGTATCAAAATAATGTTCGCGATCGCCATTTTTATCACGCACGCCCTTCAAGGATACGTTCCAGTTGATATTATTTGGAACACTTATCTCGATCAAAAGATACAGAAGAGGAAAATCTTCTGGGAGTACGTCTGTCGGACTGTTATCACTTTAGCCACATGTAAGTTTACCAAGGGAATTCCGGGGTTCGAGTTTTAATCGTATTTTTATCGCTGATACTTTCGTTAATTAGTATACGGTATTGGTAATACTAACAAAAACGCGATTGAAACTCGAAAAATTATAAAAGGAAAATTGTTCTGTATATAAAATGTGAGAAAATAAGAGATTTTAATATCGAGATTAATTTTTATTAGTAACATTAATGAAAACCATAGAACCCTAAATACGTATGCCGATGGATTACTGCGCAAAGAATTTTTATACGCAACAAATAATTCTCCACTGTTTCTTTGTGCCGTGTAAAATTCACATTTAAATTTATTTCACAAATTTGTCAAAAATAATATTTCTGTTCCTTTTTTCCTTCGTTTTGTTTCAATTATTGAACGTCGCATAAGCCACTTGTATTAGCGACACAGGAGCGAGGTTTACAGTTTGTTGTACAGTTTTGCAGTACGTTTTTATACATTGTATTTAGGATATACGAAGATATTTTCAAGAATCATAATTCACCTCTATTTTACATTCCCAGAAATCAATGTACAATTCGTACTGAATTTTATAATTTGATAAAGACAATACGATGCAAATTATCTAATTGCAACATACCATTGAACCCTTCAACTATTTCCCTCGCTGAAACGCTAAAAGTGGACATACGACGATCACGTAGTAAGCCATCGACATTTTATACGAAAGGTGTGCTAACATTTATCAATTTGAAAGTGTATGTTATCCAATCATAGTGAAGATTAACAATCAAAAATATTCTTTTTCCAGTCACGTTGGCCATCACAGTTCCCAGACTGGCCCTCTTCATCTCCCTGTTCGGTGCTCTCTGTCTCTCCGCCCTTGGCATCGCGTTCCCAGCGATCATCGAGATCTGCGTGCTCTGGCCGAACCGAGACTTCGGGCCTTGCATGATCATGTTCATCAAAAACATATTTCTAATCGTATTCGGTCTCTTGGGCCTCGTGATCGGCACGTACGTCAGCATCGTCGAGATAGTAAGGTCATTCAAGTGAAGTTCGCGAGCGATATTTAGGCAGGCACGATCGAAGGAAGGCAGACAGTTTGGTGAAGAGGTAGGAAAAGCAAAAGAGAAAGAGAGGCGAAGAAACGAAGAGTTTGGGAACGAGCTTGTTCGAGTATCGAGGACGAAGTCACGGCTTCGTTACAAGTTCTATAGCTTAATGAGCGGCGCCTTTTAGGTAGACAGGTTATCTCCAATGCGGCTGGGAGTCGTTCTTAGTGAAAACATTCGCGAGCAATGCATTCCGGAAATGCTTCTCGTCCCGCGTGATCGCCGCCATTGTTAGAGCACTTAGGCCGAGTTTAGATGTTTTATTAAGAGTTAACGGCGAAGAGTCGTTCAGTGTTGGGTTAAAGAAATATCGTGGAAGTCGATGGGGCTCTTCGACGTTCTTTCGAGTTTAATTGGAATTGGCGGTTGCTGATGGAATCTTAATCTACGTGTTTATTAACTAAATGCGAGATTATACTGTTGATTCCATTTAGCTGATTGTTAAGGGTTCTAGGTTCGAATCGTGACGAATGTTTGTAGAAATTTTAATAATTGATAATTGATGTTATTATAACGTATATTGCGTATTGGGGGAGGAACGAGATCGGAAGAGGGTTGTTCGAGAGACTCGATGGAAAAGTGGTGGATTTTTTCCAGAAATGATCAGATGAATATAGAAAGTAATTTATGTATAACGATGAATTCTCTTACTTTTGTTTAAAAGGTTCTTTTATATTAATGTTTGATTCTATCTCTCGTATAATATTCTCGAGTTGGAAATTTTGTAACTTGAAGAACCTTTCGTCCGAGTCTCTAATTTAATAGAATATACTATATTTAAATGTTTGTTTTCAATTACGCTACGAACTTCTAAAGGAACGGATCCAGGATTATTGGTATATCGTAATCGGTACATCGAATTTCAGGTTTCAGGGTTTAGCCGTGTGCTCTTAACGCATGAAATTTGGCCTAGTTTGGAATGGAGAAAAGTGCAGATATATCATTCCAGTCAAACATAGTCCTTGATGAATTTGAAAATTCCACATTATCGTTCAAAAGGCCTCTAAACAGTTTCTAAGCTTCCGATACAATAGTCGGATTTTTTATATAGATCATGAAAATATCGAGCAAACAGTGATTTATAAATCTGTTGATAAAAGTAGCAAGATTTCGGCTATCTTACTATTCTTCTGTAAGGCGATTAATTGTATAAGTAATGGAAAGGAATGTTTCACATATGCAAATTGAAAAATTATAAAAAGAAGTATTGATCTATCAATTAAAAAATTGCTCGCGGAGACAAAGATCAGTGAAAGATAATTAATTAATCATAAATATAAAAATGAACAGAGCCTTACACAGGGACACGACTTATATACAAAGTTTTCAACAAATCTGATCGTCATAAACAAAATCGTAGTATTCACAGCTATATGAATGGAAAAGCTTCCCTTTCGAACTAGAAGTATATTAGGTGAAACGAATATCGTCCATTTAAATAATACACGCAAAGAAGAGTGCCCCAGTAACACGGTGCCTATGTAAATGATTAATACCTAGCTCACTTTAGTTGCACTGCCTGAGAGCATATTAAACAGAACAAATGTGTTCTTTCAATTGCTCTTATAATCCGAAAGTATCTGAATTAATTACACGTAGAAAGCCAAGTAGACGATCTATAAGGTTTAACGTCGTAGATGATTAAGACGCGTAATTTTACAAGCCAATTCTAATTCAAAGGTACAATTATTAACGATTGTTTATGAAATTGAATTGAAATGTTCAACCATTCGACTTCCATTTTATGTGCAATTTTACACGTGGTCTGTTTCAAAAGTAACATTGCTTCATTCATAATTTAGATTTGTTTTGGAAAAATATCTCGAACTTTTCAACTACTTTAAACAAATTTCTAAGAACTTTGCATTTTATTTCTAATACAATTAATTTGGTTTTTAATTCAAATTTTTGCAGAAATTGATCTCCAATGTAATTTTTTAACCGTTTAAAGAGATCAATCCTTAACAGTTGTCTGATAAACTACGTAATCTACCTCAGTATTTTCAGAAATTCTTTTTCTCGAAAATTTCCGTAACTATACTTTTAGAAAAGATCGTTGATCTATAATTCAAATTTATAAACAGAAATATCTCCGAGAAATATGTTTCCAATTATTTTAAAGAAATAAATCCTGTATTCTATCTGTGTATTAAAAAAAAAATCTTTTCCACAAATTCTTCAAACTACAGATGCAATTTGATTACTTTTGGAACAGGTTCGTGATATCAAGCGATTGTTAGGTAAAATCATACGATGCCTAACACTGAACATAGAGCGCTCTTCGGAGGAAAAAGAAACCAACAAAAAAAAAAAAAAAAAAGAAGGAAAATAATAAAAAAAAATGTGGAAGAACCGTCGCGATAAACGAAAACCTGTGATCGAAGATTTTATAGAGGAACGAACGTTGCATTTCTACCGAATTGTTGATTGTCGTCGTTGAACGAGTTTACAGACGTACATACGGGTGTTAATTGTTCTTCAAGCACGAAACCGAAATATGTTTTTGTATTTCGTTCAAGAGCTTTTCTTTCGTTCTCGATGATACGAGTACTTACGTTCATTCGAATGTGATTCAAATGTTGACGAAAAAATTGGATTCCTTATATATCTCATTAGAGAAAGCACAAGATTGGGAAACCGTGCAAGAATTTGTACTAGTATTACTGAAGAAGTGACTATAAATATCGAAAAAGTAACGTATAGTCATTGGTTATATACATTGGCGACAAGATTCGATTCTTTGTATTTTTGGTTGAAAAGGACATTCAATTAGAAAAAAGATAGAAACTTGAGTTGATATTACTTACGAGGATGCTGGTGACTAAAAATCAGGAAAATAGCGTATAGTCACTGACTATAGGCATTATCGAAATTCGTATTTTTAACCGAAAGGAGTTTTAAGTTGAAAAAGTTCGCAAGAATTGAAATTGGTATTAAATAGGAGAAAGACTGGTATAGTCACGAAGTCTATCCGAGCCAAAAAATTTAATTTTTAATATAAAATGATTTACAGTCACGACTATAAAGTGAGGAATCCTATATTTTTATTGACTATACGATCTAGGTCAAAGAAACATTTTTGTTGAACATAATGATATTTATAATTACGACTATAAGACTTATAATTATTGATTACGAAGAAAAGTTTCCATTTTATATCATTTTATAATAATCTGTTATATAAACAGGGTGTAAAATAGGTAGTTAAACTATGATATCGTATCTTGCTCTTCCTAAGAATCGACAACATCATATGAACATATATGTAGAGATTCAAACAAACTTTCTTTACGATGAGAAAAGTGATAGTAATACTATGTCTGAAACCACGTGTGAAATAATGATCTTTTTCCACGGTGAAAGCAAAGTTTAACTAACCTATATCGACTGCACGAATCGATTATCTCCAATCCGAGCCAAAAACTGGCAAATTCTAATCATCTCGAATTTGCCCAACCATAAACAATTATGTACTCTCTTCAAACAAAAAAGAAGGTTAAGTAATTGTTGAGCGATAACTGAGAATAAGATTTTACACGCAAATTACGTTAGATTGCGGATTTTTACGCATTTATGATAAATTTTAGGTGAAGAAATTCACACAATGCATATGATATACATAAAGTATTCAAATTTGAATACGCGTCATAATTTTCAGTGGACGAAAAAATATTACCATGCCTTGAGCTTCTTTAGTTTTTTTTGTAAATATATGAAATTACATAAAAATTCGCAATTTAATTATTCTACAGAAATATAGAGACAGAGAATCTTGTCAACGTTTGAATCACTTGTGCGCCATGATCGTACGCTAGGACGAAGAAAAACAACGAGACACAAACGGCCAACAATAATAAATAAAAGAAGGAAGGTCTAACCTATAAGCCGGCTGACGCCAGCAATGAAAACCGTAGCTCATCGTTAATGCCTTATTTTCTATTCGTTCGTGGCGTTTGTATAATGCATGATACTTGCGGCTGCGAACCAAGCAGGCTGAATCAAAGATCAAAGTTTAATAAGGAACAAACGTACCGTGAAAACGAGACGCACCGCTACTTCTGTACCAACGTCACTGCCGGGAACTCGCTCGGGTCATCGCGCGTCATGATGACATACACATACAATGACACGTTAAATAACACACGAGTGAAATTGAAAGACCGGTCGCGACCTCCTCGTTGAACGATCCGCGAGAAACGACATCTCGTTCGACATTCACGCGGGATCGACACGAAAAGTCCCGACGCCACACGGATTCTCTCGAATCCTCCTCTCCTCTCCTTCGCGCTTTCGACGGGGCTACATACAATCGACGATCGCACAATCGTTTTTACGACCTTCCGTTCGATTTTCGTTCGCTGCCTCTGGGACGCTGACCGAAAACGAAAGCTTCGCTCGGTTTGCTTCTTTTCGATATTAATCGATCGTCAGTGACGGATCTAAAAGCTTTTCTGGGTGAGGGAGTTGTTTAAAAATACGTGAGCATATTTTTAATCTTCTTTTGCAAGGTTTAAGATCTGCTTGTAATTTGTATTTTAATATCTCTATCTGATACTGTAAACTAAATAACTAAATTTACATTAACTGTATACTTGACAAATTTTCAGAATGTGACACAATATTCTTACATTTTATTACTCTTAGGGGATGCCCCTATCGCTCACCTCTTGATCCGCCATTGTCGATGGTAGCTACTATCGATTCTTTTTCTTCGATTACTCTGGGCAATATCGTTGATCGATGAAACTGTTACAGATGACACTGTTGCTGGTATTAAACGTTTTTTTAAGTATTATTATTAAAGATTCTTTTCAATTATTTAATTATAAATAATAGAAGAATATTAAATATTCTTTTACTATTAGGTTGTTGCATAGTGAATGATGTTTCGAGATAATTTAAACAAGTTCATATTTTTGTACTGCATATTGTACTTTTGAAAACACTAAAATTAATTATTTTAAAAATATCGTCAAACCAGTGAAAGAAAATAGACTGAAGTCATTTGAACAAGGTAATACGTACACAAAAACAATTGTTGAATGTTTTATGATTTCGAAATGGCCGAAATAAGAGTTCAAAGTAAAGTGACATTTATTTGTTATGCAACAGTCTGATATTAACCTCTTCGGTGCGATCGTTGACTTTAGCTATCAGATACAATCATACTTATATAGTGACAATAATCGACCATTTATGACTATCCTCGTCTATAGTGTCATAATTATATAAGTAAGATAATATTTAACTTTTCCTTTGCATTATTCCTGTTTTTAATATATTTTTCTATTAATTCAAAACAAATAGAAAATTCTACACAGAACAATAATGTTTTATTAAAAAAAACACGTGTTACCAAAAAGTAATTATACTAAAATGACTATCATACCGAAGAGGTTAGAAATACTTCCCTCTCATTTCAGTAGCATTTTAACGTTCGTTGCTTTGTTAAGTATTTCATAATAGATAAATGTTGTAATATCGTTGTTAATAATCAAATGTTAATTAAATATTGAATGGTTAGGAATAATGATATTATAGTATATAGAGTTGCACGTTGGAATGAGAACTGTAGTAAACTGAGAAAGAATTGCAAAGGCGATATTGCTCGTTGCATTAGACGTGTATTATAATACGTATATTGTTAATGGTTCCTGTTGAAAATTTTCGAAGGGCAAAAATGAAAATCGAAAATCGTACTTATGGATTTCTCACGATTACGGTAACGATTGGTGCAATTAACTTCGCGTCTACGAAGCGTTTTTAATCGTTATTTGCCGACTGCGCCGACTTTTAAGTCAGGAAACGATCGTCAAGAGTTGTATGTTTCTAAAGATTTTTTCTTAAAAGATCTGCATTTTTCGCGCATATTTTAAATCTGAAGTTTTCTTTTTTTGTTTATTTTTGGTCATTATATTTCTGATATAATAAACTCTCTATTCTTACCCGGCCTGTCTGACTTATTTCGAGCCTTTCTCCTGCGACCTTCGAAATATGCGTGTATGATTAGATATATTTTAAAACCTTAATAGTAATTTTTTTTATAGTAAAATATTTTTTAGCTTGGACAAAAGAAACATTAATATAGATTTTTTTATTGTTAAGAACTTTCGATAGGTGTAGCGAGATTTATGAAGGTTTTTCAAGCGTTAAAAAAGAAAAATAAGTTTAAAAAATATCTATCCATAACAATCTGTCGTAAATAATACTGAAATTTTTTCATTTCGAACAAAAAGTATTTTTTAGCTTGAAAAAAAAGAAATAGGTAAATTGTTTAGATACATAAATGACTAAAGAAATACCTAATTAACTACCCTCAAGAATTTTCTAAATAATTATGTATATAAACGGTAATCAAAAAAGTCTGAAGAATATGTGTATAAATATAGATCTTCTAAATCTTTTTGAAGTAAGTGATTTTAACTATTAGCTGTTAAATAAATAATAATAACTTCTTATAACTAATTACTTCTAAGTTTATTTAAAATAATATTTAAATATCCCGGGCCGTAAAGATAAATTAAACATTTATTATTCAAACAAAGACTCGATGTTCATTTCTCTCAAACATACTTAGTAACTAATAATCGTCACTCTTTTATCAATTGATAATTATTTATCAGTGTTGATGTATAACGACATAATTTGTCATATAAAATATTGTAAAATTCTATCTTCATATTTTTCTTCTTTTTCTATCATTTTGATTATTTCTAAAAACTACAATAAATTGCTTTATCGATTTATTATAATAATTATGAAATGAATAAAATTATAACCTAATATATCCAATTGAGTGGATATCGAACTTTTTAATATAATCGTCGTTATCGTACGACTGGTGAAAAATAAGAAAAGAGATGAAAAGAGGATATAAAGTAATGATTGTTTAGCCAAGAAAACACTTTTTCTTTTTTATACAATGTATTGTAATTTTAACTAATTCACATGATTCCTAGTAAATGGTTCTTGTCGAACCTAATAGTTCGGCTATTAATTTTCCTGTAACTCATACTGCAATGCTACGATCTGCAAGTCGACCCTTTCTGAATCAATTTTAATTCATATAAACATGTGTCGTTTTCTTCCTACTTTTTAAAAATCAAGAAACATTTTATCTTTCCTATTATATTCCTTCCTCTTTAAAATAGAATGCAGTCAAACAATTTACAAAATTTATTTCAGAAATTGATCATTACATGTACTGAAATCTTTCCACAATTAACGACAAGTTTCGTTATTTAGTGTTATTATCACCTTAATTCATACTAATTAATTCATTCGTTAAAATTTTTTCTTAAATTTCATTATGAATTTCTCTAATATTTCAATTAATTGTTTAATATTCCTCGAATATTAATCCATTAAAATATCCAAACATTGGATAGTTCAAGATTTAACTTAATAAGTGTCTGAACGTTTTCTTTTGGTTTCATTTTATTCAGAGAGGGTCAACGGAATTACTTTGACACATTGCAAAAAAATGCCGACACAGAAAAATCTCAATTCGTAATCGACGAATCACGTTTGTTAACAACAATCTGCCGAGGCAGAAATAAGAAACGAACGTACGTCGATATTTAGATTTATATAATTTAGATCTGTATAATTTCGCTGGAAACCGAGGGGTACATCATCATCGTTTAATATTAAATCGAATTGCGATATACCTTACGCTTCAATGTCCTCACCACGAGAATCATCTCAATTAAATGGTAGCACTGAGAACGATAATCGAGCAGCGATGATAAAGGAAAATCTTCCGTACAATATCTTTTTCCAAACGTCGAAAAAAAAGGAAATAGGGAAAGAGGTTAATGTAATAACAAAATAAATTGATTTAAGAATGCAGAGATGCTTGGGAATTTAAAAAGGAATTCAGAAATTTTTAAACTTGAAATATTGAATATTCTGTACAATTCTCTTCTTTGAAAAACAAACTATTTAATCTTTCAAGAATAAAACAACGAAACCATAAACGAAATTTAACAAATAGAACAAGAATCAGAAGTAAAAATAATAAACCCTATTGAAAACAGAAATAAAGAAACGACTAAAAAGTCCAAGCATTAAAAAAGGGAGAATTGAGAAATGTCAATAAATTAAATAACCATACGTTTAATTATACTATCCAACAAATATGACTGTATAATATTGTAAGACAACAAATTAGACAGAGGAAACAACCTAATTAAAATATACCAATAAAGCTAAACTTCCGATGATATTTAAGTAAACAAATAAAACAAATAATGCATTGGACAAATAACAAAAAAAAAAACAATTATAAATAATAAGTAAGTAAACGAAAGGAAGAGAATAACGATTGTCAGAAAACGATACTGTACGGCGTTCTCCATTTACTTCGATTCGCGAACCAGAAGATAAGAAGGACACATCGCCCAGGGGCCAGCTACGTCGACGACGCAGAGGAGAACCAGTCGCGAGAAAAAGAGCAGAACATCGTTTCATTTCTTCTTTTTTTCCATTTTTTTTCCTCGTCTTTTACGTCTTTCTTCTTTTCTTTTCGCGGATTACGCGTGGTCACCACTGAAGTAACTACTCTGCATCATAAAAAGTTTGTCGATGGGATTATGAATCGCTGCGTGTAAACTCTGGGACAACGGGGGCGCCTCGTGGGACGTTGGCCCGTGGTGGGAGTGGCTGCCAGCTTGATGGCCACCCTCCTGGCCGCCACCACCCTCGTTCTCGCCTATGTCGAAGCCAGCTTCCGTACCATCCAACGACAGATCGCTGCTACAGAAGCTCTCGCCTGAGTGGCCTGGATAAGCGTCTGAAATTAACGGTCGCGTTGATTACAGATTGGTGAACCATAGAGAGGGTTAATGAGGACAATCTAGGTTGTCCATGAGGTTTGGCAGTTATGCAAATGTTTTAGAAATTTTGAGGAATTTTTAATAGTTAAAAGTATATACTCTTTGATAGGGAGCTTTGATGGACTTTCCAAGATATCCTTTGAACGTTTACGAGTTTTCTTTGTTTTGTTTTGTAAAAAACAGCTTTGATGAGTAGTTTCTTGAGAATTTTGTAAGTTCTGGAATTGCTGTCGAATTTTTTTGAAGAATTAATTTCGATAAGGTAGAATTTCGATGAAGCTTCAAAGGTGTCGTTTGCAAATTTGGGAGGAGCAAGTTTCTATAAGAGAGAATTCTTTTGGACGCTTTGAAAATTTTCTTTGGGATTTTTGTAAATTTCCAAAAAATTTGAACAATCCAATTATTATCCGTGGTAGGTTATTTAATGATTTTGTACGGCTAGAAGAAACTTACCGTCAGGCGAGTACGGGTTATTGGGGTTGAGCGGTTGGGTGCTTGAGGGGAAGCTAGAAGATTCCCCGTCGCGCATGTTCATGGCGTTCAAGTAATGACCTGCGAACGAGATCAAACGATTGGCATTGTACCGACAACACATTTATCGAAGCCCCATTAACCAGTCTTCGCGAAACGTTAGACAACGATAGAAAGTCACGATAGAAATTAAAAACATCGATGAAACTAGAGCGAAATAGGACAAAATCAATTTTCCTTAATGTATTTCTTTTCTATCTTCTACCGTTTCAGGGCTATAGTTTGTTCCAGTTACTTAACACACCCTATATTTGTTTTTAAATTATTTATAAAATAATTAAGTAATAATATTTATAAATAATTAAGTCTAAGATAAGAATAAATTGAGGGAGATGTAAAAAAAATAAGAAGGTTTACTAAGGGGATTCAATAAAGAATAACAAAGTCCTTACTGTGATCGCTATGAGGACTCTCCGTTCGACGTTCCTCCTTCGGCTCCTTATCGGATCCAGGCTCGGTTTTCGCTTTCCTCTGCAACTTCTTCATCTTCGCCCGCTGGTTCTGGAACCAGACTTGAACCACGCGCACGCTGAGGCCTGTGTCTTTTGCCAAGGCTTCTCGAACCTTTCGACAGGGTTTCGGTGACACCTCGAACGACGCTTTGAATTGGCGTCTTTGCGCCGACGTGAGGATCGTCCGCGGTCGTTTGGGACCCCGACGACCATCGCGGGGCCGATTATCGTCCAGTAAATCATCGTCTGTAAATTAAGTTCGTTTCTTCAAATTTTTATCTGCATTAATTACTTCATTGAATTTTTAATATGTCTGAGGATCAAACATAACAAGCGTAGGTGAAGTAAAATTGTTGCCTGAAATGTATCATTCATTAGAAGTGGAATTACTTTTTGGTAACATGGAATCAGGTTATCGAAGATTTGCCAAGAATAGTTTCATAGGAGATGTAACAAAGGAGATGTAACAAAGATGTGACAAGTGGATGTTGAAAAAAAAGATAGAGGACAAACTGATCGGTGGAAGTACAACTTTCGACTGAATAAAAAAGACTAGGGAAGAATCATACGGGAAGAGATTTCAATGGCGAGAAATTGAGATTCAGAAGTATACATATGGAAGAGCGTACTGATGGCATTTAGAAAGGGAGAAAAATTGATAATGGAATGGAAGTGGAATTTTTAAAAAGTCTATACTATTGGATGTACATACAATTACATGTAAATATAGATATACGTGGAGGAAACGAACAAAAGAAGAAAGACCGATAGCTAAGATATATTTAGAACTGAGAGGAAACACTGTCGGAAAGAGTATGTTGATAACGTTCGTTTGTAATAACGGATTATGTTAGGAAGTTTCGATTGACCCGAGATTATTTAACGCACGATAATATTATAATTCGAATTATCAAATTCTTTTTTTAAATCAAAAACATCAAAGAGACTTGAACATTTCCCAAGAATGAAATCACGTTAATAACACAATCGCAGTCCAATCGAATTTTTCCTCACGAAATTGTTCGCAAAAGACAGATTTAGAAAATAATTCCAATAAAGTCGTGACTAACAAACTGCTCTCCCATCGATTTCACCATAACTTTCCTTCAAAGCAATCGCAAACTAACTCCACGTATTTACGAAAGAACTTGAAAAAATGATCTGTCAGAGAAATCACGAATACTAATCCTTTTATTCTCGTTTCTAGATTGGCGTTCTTCTATTCTCCATTATTTTTCTCTGTCCAATTCATGGAAGAATCGTTTCTAATTACGCTTGGTTTAAGTGTATTTACCTTGAAAAGAGAGACAGCCTTGATTCAAAATTCCTGCAGGTTTTTACTTTGGATGTCTTTAGATAGTAGTAGTACAACCTGCGAACAATGCAACAAGGTATGTACAATACGTTCTCGTACGTTTCGTCGATTATTTCATCTCGTTTGTCAATTTTTCTGTTCTTATCTTTATTTCTCTAACGATCCGTTTAATTCGTCTTTTCCTCATCTTTTATTATCATTATCGCTAATTTTACCATTTATTCGTCTATTATTACTGCTTTTCATTCTATCATTCGTTCATTACTATTTTGTACTCTTTACTATTTTGTTACTATTTTTTTTTTTTTTTGGAAGACAAATCGACTCGTTGAATATAAGCGCGAGTTTGATCGATGTTTCGGGAGATAAAATCTGTATGAACGAAACTACGTAAAACCATTATTTGGACAATTTTCTCGTTTAAAGTAACGTCAGTCGATATATATTGTCCTGAACGGACCGCCAATCTCGGTACTAGCGAAATCGATAATAAACAGAAATCGTGATAGTCGAGCAGTTTGCTGTCGAATGTTCCGATTCCACGGAGATACTATATCGCTTTACACCTGTAAATTCACGTTATCGTATACGGTATCAAAACGGTGGATTTTCATAGTTTGCTTCGTTTGGTAATATTTAGAAAACGGTGACCAGAATTTTTACATTTAGCCGTAGAAAATGGCACGCACATGTATGGAGAACAGCATGCAGAAAGAATCTTCATGAATAAGATAATATTTTTAGTAAATTATAAAAGTTTCCAATCCTAGGAAATTAAAAATTTACCGTTTACCATCGTTAACACTAGAACTACCGATAGTTAACACCAAGCTATTTCTAAATGGCTGGTCTTTAAAATTCTAGGAAACTAAAAATTTACCATTTACCATCGTTAACACTAGAACTACCGACAGTTGACACCAAGCTATTTCTAGAAAAAAAACAGTCAAAATGGCTGGTCTTTCAAAAATACGTAATAATAGAACATTTTTATATTTATTGGTTTATTACTTTCTCAAAGAAGGAATTCCATGTTATGTAGTACATGTTTGGTATTATTATTCCATCTGGGACCATAATCCCCAAACCAGGGTTGGAACGTATATAAAATTGTAGAAAGTCATTTTGGTGTGGTAATTCTAGTGTTGATATCAAAGCGTTAAGAACAACTGGCTGCGATCTATCTTTTGAAACTGAGAATTGTGAAACGAAATGAAACAAAAATATGAAGAAGCGCATATACGATGATGGAGAAGCTGATATGCTTTAATAAGACAATCATGCTCCTATAAACGATTACACCCACGTCTTACGAACAAAGAACGAAAAGTACCGAAGAAATGGAAGGCGTCGTTTATCCCTATTTTAATTCAGAAAAATTAGAGAAGCAAGATTGCAAAGAAAAATACTAAACAACTGGAAAACGTGAAATTGACATCGATGAAACGCAATATCTTGACTTTGATTCTAATCCAAAAATTGGAGAATAACTCGCCAAATGAAAATATCGAAGGGGAAGGAACACTATAAAAAAAAAAGAAATTTAAGTAAAATATACATATAAAGAAGCTACTTAAGCTGACAAAATGGAGTAACTTTTTATAAGCATTTTACTCGAGGAGGATCGTGGAGGATCGTTTTACTGTAGGACGATCGTGGTTCATAAGTTAGGCCCGCAGCAATCCACGCAATCGAACCTGATTTTTCTTTCTTTAATGTGAAGGAAACAATCTAAGCTAATCGTACCTTACCACTATTAGAATCGCAATCCTATACAAATACACATATAATTTCATTTTTAACAACTTCTTTCGCGGTAAACGTAACGCAACAAGCAACCCTATAGAAGAAGATTCTTGTCGTAACTTTTGAACCACGACGAGGTGCATGTTACTCAGGATCCTCTCCTATAAGACATATCCAAAATTCAAACAAAGTTATAGTTGAGCCTACTTTTCTGCGCATGATTATCGTGCTATAAAAAGACGTTGAGAAAAGAAAAATAACGAAAGAGATCGACGGAAACTTGAAAGACGACAATTTTCACTAACCTTGAGGACTATTCAGGTACAACTCGTGCTCGTAGTCCCTTCGACAGATCGGTTGTCCTTGACGGAGGAAATACTGGGTGCCAGGAAGTAATGGTTGGCCGCACATGCAACACGCGAAACACTCCACGTGAAACACCAAACCCGGCGCCCTTAATACGAAATCCGAGCAGCTGATCTTCTCCATGCAACGTGCACACTTCACACCGAAGATCCGCTCGTAGTCGGTTCGACAGTAGAGTTTTAGCTCACGGATGAAACAGGAATGCGTAAGCGGTGTCGCACACGCGGCACACGAAAGACATTCCTCGTGATAGTTCCTCCCAGCGACCTGCATCACGTACTTGTCGACTATCGTACGACCGCAACCAGCGCAGATCGTCTCCAGCAGGCCGGACTCCGTTTTTACTGAAACTGACGGCTCTGAAATCATCACGATCGTCACTTTTTTTCTTCTTCTAACACTAGAGAAACGTCAGGAACCCTCAGAATCAATTATTCGATATTGCAAGGTTCTCAATATCGATCGTATACGTATAGTCAATATTCTTCGAAATATATGATACTCGTACTAAAATAATTTTGAAAATTTTTCTAGCTAATGTCCGAGTTTCGTTCCACGAATTTATCTGTGAAAATATATCCCTTCTTAAATGTTACTCCTTAGTACCTGTACGGGCTTTTTTTGTCTAGACAACGTCAAACGAACGTTACGTCTAAACTGTCATCAAATTGCCAATAAATATTTTGAATAAATATGAATACGTATTATCAGCGTTTTGTCAATGTTAATTGACAATCTGCAATGTTAATAATAATATTACTGGTCGTCTGAGGACATCCTAAGATTTAGAACGTAATAGGATAAACATTATGGAACATCCAGACGATCAGTATGTATCACCAATATTATAGGGTTCTTACATTCTGTTTATAATATTCAGAATTCTCAATATTGTATTCGCAATATACAGGATGTAATTAGAACACGTGGAACTCGCTCCGGCAACTGATTATACACCTAAGAATAATAAAAAAATTTCGTATAAACGAATCTTCTGTTTTGATTTTGTGTTATCTAATTAGATAATTAGATTTTCACAGAAGATGCTGAAAATGATTATTTTCCATTTCAAGACAAGCCTGCAATCTTACGTATCTTGTTATGCATCCGATTACACTCTGGATAGTTATTATTGCTATTAGTATTAGTATATATTAAATTGGCATCAATACCACCTAATGATAAAATCCGCAATCACTTAGATGCCAACCCAATAAAAGTTTATTCTATTCTGAAGCTTAGTATTTCGACATTTTTAATAGATGTTGCATACACATAGAATTTATGTGAAATTTATGTTTATGTGAAATTTCCTCATTGCTTTCGATGTATAATCAGCTCCCAAAATGAGTTCGACATGTTCTGTTACACACTGTATATCGATTATCTAATTGTCAGTATTTATTGACAAACTACATTTTTCTCATACGTCCCATACTACTAACGATACATTCAGCTTTGTGTTAGCGTTCGTTCAACGATGTCTAACCAAAAAATAAAAAGCTTGAGCAATCATTATATGAACATTAGCAATGAAGGAAGCAAAGAAGAAAGGGGTATGAGTTAAACTCATAAGACACAGAGTATATTTTTCATTGAATTACCTCGTCAGCATTTCGAACATTGATACGTCAACCTGTTCTCTCAATGTTCGATAATATTGACGATATTATGTTGACAAGATATGTTGATCGTCCGAGAGTCCGTATAATGTTGACAGCTCTGAAATATTGACGATAGTATTGATCCTGAAGGCTCCTTTATTACATAATTCTATTACATAAAATGTATCGAGAGAGTCAAGGATTAAATTATTTATCCTATTTCACTATACATATGTGTCTAATAAAAATATTCAGATGAATGTACATTACATTGTTTAAATAATTTCTAATAGTATCATTTGAATAGATTTATTGTGACAATAAATAGTCATTTGGATAAATTCATTCGTTTGTAAAAAAAGTTCATCATGGAGGTGTTATTACTAAATTTTAACTAGTCAAGGAGTAAATTATTTCTCCTCTTTTACTAATAAACATATCATATATCACATTTAACAATAAATATATAATATATTTCGTTACTGAATAACTTGTTACTGAATGACTTACTTGTTACTGTTAATGAATAACTTGTTACTGAATTTAACACTGCGATCCGTAAATATTAGAAATTTATACTGATTACGTTTATTAGAAAATTCTAACAGATTTTAATTTACGTAGTATTTGACGTTATAAGACACATGCGAATGCACTGTGACTGGAATAACAAATTTACGACAAAATAATGAGTAGAAAATAAAGGCAGCGAGAAGCATTCAATTTATACTAAATATCGTCGGTTTATTAAATACTTATGGCTGTCTACAATGATACAGCTATATAATTGAGCAACAGCAATGTTTATGAACTGACACAGTCCAGAACTACTTATTGTTAGATGAATTTGATATCTAGAAAATTCACCGTGCTTTGTTATTAATCCTCGATAACGACAGGGACTTACAAGTCACATATCCATACGTCCATATGTTTCAGAGCTTACTTTACTTGCTTATCAACGTGCTATCGCATTTTCTACATTCGTATTTTCATCATGTTACTATCGAATGATTGATATGTATCTATTATACTAATCTTCCTTTTTTTTCATAATTTCATAACTAAATAAAATTCTGATTACACCAAATCAAACTATCAAAACGTATTTATAAATCAACTAAAAGAGCGAACTCTCACGAATCATTTTACACATATTTTATAGAACATTAAATGGATCTATATATATTTTACATAAAATTGAATAAGATCTTTGCAAATAGATGTTGTATGTAATAAATCGTCTTGTACGTAACATATAGCAAATTGAAATACATCGTTAGGTAAATTAGATGTAAATTAGTACTAGTAGTGAGAGAGTTTCGATTCGTCAATCAAATATACAGAATCGTAGGAATCGAAGTAGGAAAATGAAATTTTTCTGGCGGATCGTTTTTATCGCGAAAGAAATAAATACGCAACGAGTTATGCCGAATGATATGGCTGTCGGACTGAGAAATGTGATAGCGTTCTGGAGCAGTGCAATATCGCGAGTCCCATGAAATTTGTCCCGTCGCTTATCGATTGTCGATAGTGATAAAGCCAGAGCAGGGCAGAACGCGGTACAATAACTTGCTGTTTACCTCAACTACCACTCAACCGTAACTCAAAACCAAAAACTTAGACTCGTTACATACGACGAGCGATTTTAATATTCAATAATCAATTGCACGTTCTTAAAATTTTTCTGTCATTAGGAGACTCGTATCTTTCAATCATGACATTAAAATTTAAAAAATCAACAAGAATTAATTTGTTACATTTTCCCCGTGTATTCCCCGATTGTATAGAAATCGCTAACGATGTTGCTATGACCAGCTATGTATGCAGCTACCAAGCGACACTACGATAAATTTAAGCGAAAGTGAAATTAAAAAATCAAGAAAAATTGTTCTGTACCATTTTTTCCCTGTATCTTCGATTACTCTACCGTATTAGTATAATCTGAATTAACGACGATTTTATAAAAATCGCAAGAGATTCCTACGGTCACAGACGAGGATTAATAAATTGCTTTGACAGAAAATGTTTTTAATAAAATAATCAACCTCGTCTCACTTGCTTTTAACTATACGTAGGGATAATTACTTTTAATTACTGCACAATAGGACCCGTATAACGAGACCAAAAGGTTGCTACACCGCACCCTATATATAACGATTGCAAAATTGTATAGAAAGTAAAAGTTGCTTAAAAATAAGCGTATGTGACAATAAATTTCACAGGTGCAACGTCATTGCCTGAAACACGCGAGGTAAACAAACAAGAGTAGTATTTGCAATTGTTTCGCTGTCTTATGCTTTGGTGTAAATTTGACTCGATCGTTTCTGAATTCATTGGAAGATTACAATTACGCGTTACGTATTGTCCGATTAATTACGTCTATAGAGAATTAGCCGCGTTGCTTCAAGAAAGAATTTAGTTTAGTTTTTGCTGCGTGGGTTTCGTCTAACGTGAAATTCGTACAATTTCCCGCGTTATAAACGACCCTGCTGTATACAAAAGAAAAGTATGATGACAATGTGTAGAAAAGCGTATATAGCAGAAGCTACGAAATTTCTGCAAAAACTCTTACACGTACGATAAATTAAAAATCGATTGGAAAGATACAACGAACAGAGATCTGGTTAAGAGATACGAATTAACGATGAAAGTCCATAGGTAAGTGAGAAGATAGGTGAACATTATACGAAAGTGGCGTTCATAAAGTGTATATATACTCGCTTTCGACTGTCACTGTGAAAATCAATGTCGTTAGACGAAAACATAAAGGAAGAAAGTTCGTTCTCACCTGCGTTGTTACCGTCGTTGGTAGGTCGAAATGGAATCGGTGGTGCAGCGGAGCCCATAGTTGGTGGGCCCGACTCACTCTGCCGGTTCAAGCTACCAGGAAGCGGAGGGTAGAATTCCAACATGGTTCCTCGTGCCCTCGAGCTGTCAATTTCTCAACTCCTCCCCACCACTTTTTCACAAGCAACACTTTCCGACAATCTTTTTTTCCTTCTCTTCCTTCGATTATCTCTCCTCGGCGACTCCTCTATTCGTTCAATATCACTCTCCGGAAAGAAGAACCAACCAAATTCAGTCACTTTACGTAAAAACCATGAAACAACGAACGTGTCCTGTGTAAAAGCAATGTGAAACTTCTAAGTCCTTGGACTCCACGTCCGTCAAAGTCGATGGATTCCTCTAAAAGAACGTTCTCGAGTCACAAAGAGAAAAATCCAAATTCACAAAAGCGTCACGTTGTCCGATCGTCCGATTGATCAACCCTCTCCCGTCCTTCGACGCGGTGATAGGTCTCAAGAAAAGATCCTGTGAACGATGCCAGGCATTCTCACGGATTTCCAACATCGATGGAAGCTGGATTTCGTGGTTGATACCATCTTCGGCTTCTGTCTTATCTTCCCGTTTTTAGACCACCGTGTTCAAGGGTGGTTTTCTCGTATTAATAGGTCGACGAGACTCGTTGGTATCACGTTCAGACGATGACTGCTTCAACGTATCAACGAGCCGGACTCGCAAGCTTTTTTGACACCAGTCACCACCGCATCGACAGTGAAAATCATCCCTACCTATCGGTCGTAGACGATCGACTGAAGGGTAAGGGTAGAAGGCGGAACGTTTCGAGCAAACTAAGGGAGACCGAGGAGCAAAGACGATTGGTTCGTGCTGGATCCGCCTCTGAACGTAGAGAAGTGGAAAGGGTGAATACTGACCGTGGTGCTCAACCGGATGCACGACGCTTCCGAAGATCAATATCGCACGACAGTGACGTACACTGCTCGTGCAACACATGGGGTGGTTACCTTGAATTTGTTTTCAATTTCCAGTTGACGATTTGATGGTAAGTGCGGTTTCGAGGATGCTGAGACAGGGCTCGACCCCTGGTTTAGATTCTCTTAGTTCGGCCTTGTTACTTTCAATTTATTTTCAATTTCCAATTAGGGATTTGACGATGAGCGTGGTTTTCAGGATGTTTAGAGAGGGTTTAATCGGTGGTTTGAGTAACCTACAGAGCGGCGGTGCGCTAATGTTAAAATTTAGCTGTTTTAGGGATGTTGATTGGAAGTTCGATGTTGCTATCCAGAATTAGGAATTTCTGAAGATTCGATGATTTGATGTGAGGAATATTGAGATGAAATCCGATCGGTGGTGTACGTTCTATTAGTTTGGGGCTTTCAATTTGTTTTCAATTGAAAAATGGCGATGGTGTCGTTCCTGGGATGCTAAGAAAGGACACGATTCGTGCTTTTTCGTATTTTATAGAAAGGCGACATTGTTAAGATTTAAGCGGTTCAGCGATTTTGACTTTGCTATCTTGAATTTGGAATCTTTGTTTGATAATCGATAGTATAATATCGAGGTAGAATTCGTCTGGCAATTTTCATTTCGTTAGAAGAAATTTGATGTCGTGTGAGGTTTCCAGAATGTTTGAAATGAGCTTCAATTTGTGATTTAGGTATTTTACACATAAGTGGTGCGATATTGTTAAGATTTACCTGTCTCGGCAATGTTGATTAAACATTTACAATCGCCCCTAATTGAATCTTGAAATTTAGAACTTTTGAAGATTTGCTGATCGACGATCGTATTAAGAACACCGAGATGGAATTCGATTAAGGATTCAGATTCTATCTCGTCTTCCATCAAAGACTTGAAGCTTCGAGTTAGATATCTCAGTGATAGTTCAACATTACAAGTTCAAATTTCAGAATTCAGAATTCCTGGATTAATCGAGGGTAGCTTTGTCTATGGGATTGATGATATTGCACATTGCGTAAAAGAACCACAGAATGTTATTGCAGTTTAGATATCTTAAAGGCTAAAGTAATCACTTTCAATTGAGACAAACAAGAATCGAAAGCAAGCAAAAGCATCGGGAACAGCTGATAAAACCAACGACCTAAACCACCAAAAAAAAAAAAAAAAAAAAAAAAAAAACGAACAAAAGAAAAATGTATTCTTTTATACATACTTGCCAAAAGTCATAAAAATCAGAAAAGACTAAAAGTAGCATAAAGATAGCATTCAGAGTGTCTTCTTGCGCACGACTACTTCTTGGTCAAGAGGAACATTTCCAAGCAATTCGTCCCGCAAACGCACCAGCCACCCCAAATAAGCGTATGTTGGCTGTCGATTTCGATTCAACCCCCTAGTTGATCATCGTCGTCGTCGCCGTCGCCGTCGCCGTCGTCGTTGCGTACGCACGTGTTCCATCGTGAAATACTTTGCATCATCATTAGCTTCTCTCTCCCTCTTTCGTCTGGATGCCCTTTTGTAGCAGTGCAACGAGGAACGAAGGGGTCACGGCCGGGAGTTTCATAGGCAACAAGGCGTATCATTCGTGGCGATGGGGGAGAGAGCGTAGCCGAAACACACAGAGACAAAGAGGGCTCTCGTATATAGGCTTTTATTTGGCAAACATCGACGATAGACGGGCCGCACAAAGGGCGGGCATTGTCGCGTATTTACGCGGACTGACAAACGGCCAAATACTCGATACGACGTCGCCTCGTACTTTCAAAATACACGGTACATCTTTCGAGTCTGGCGATATTGCACAGGCAATTCTGCTCTTGGTTTCTTCGTTATGTTCTCTCTGCGAGGGATGACACGTGTCTTCTGGATCGTTGCTTTTCCCTCTTTGCTTTCTTGTAGGATTCGTATGAAAACTTTCTTCGAGGAGGATCGAGGAGGGTAGACGCGTATCTCTCGCATTTTCTCGTCTCTGGTTCCTTCGAATGAAAGTTTTCTCGATAGAAGCGGACGGACTTGTATCGTTTTGCATTTTCTCTTCTTTCTCCTTCTTCTTATTTTGCTTGCTTCGGCAGAAAGTTTTCTTGATAGAAGAGGACAGCATTAGGTGTATCTCCCGGTCTTTTCCTTTCCTCTGCTTTTGGTTTTTTGAAAGTATAGTTGATTGAAGAGTGGAGGAAGAAGAGAAAGTTGATTTTATTTCTACTTTTTTTCTTTTTCTTCTTTCTGATGCTTTAATATATGTAGTTGTCTTTTTGGGCAGATTGACGAACGGGCTTGGTTTTTTCACAATTTACCTCTTTTGATACAGGCCATGTAACTTTTGGATCTTGCCCTTTCTTTTTTTCTTCTTCTAAAGTAGCAATATTGCCTGGTGCGGCTCGACGTTTCTTTCTTCATGGTGTTCTTCTCTGACGAACATGTATCTTACACATGTGCTTTTTTTCATTGAAGAACAATTGTTTCTCGTTTCCTTACATTGACATTTTGTTTTTTCAGTACATATAGTTAATTTCAGTTCTTGTTTTGTGGCTCCTCCGGATAGAAGTTTTCTTTAACAGAACAGAACAGAGAACAGAAGCGAAAACATAATTTTTGTTTTATTTTCTTCTAAAATACTTATCTCCGTCGATTAATTTGGTTTTTAAGTTACAATAGAACTGGTCTTTGGATATAGAATCCAATTGGATAAGAATGGCTTGTGCTTTCTATTATTCTATACATAATACTTTCGTTAAACCACGATTCATTTTTGAGATATCGACAAGCAAATTTTCGAATTGACTACCAGTTTTTGTAGTGACATCGATGAGTTAGAAGGGATTATCCGATCCAGAGAGAAGAAACAAAAGGAACCCCTAGTCCCTTATTTGTCAAATATAATTTCTATATAGACAATGAACAGGCAAACACCTCTCTACGGTCAATATGCCAATCCTTCAAGGTTCTGGTCCATCTGACTACCAGCTATTCTCGATTAACTTATTACAAGCAATCGTACTTTACTCAAATAACAAAGAATAGGAAAGTTGTAAGAAGCATATTACCATGTCATTACAATGACCATAAAGCAAATTTAAAATACAATAATGGACAGAAGAAAGTTTATAAAACGACAAGTACGAAAGACGTCATAATATTGCAAAATGGATTTATATTTAATAAGAGAACTAAAATTTATAATGTATAAATTTTAAAGTTTTTTTAACCAAAGAAGGGGATTTTATTGCAGACGATAATTAGATTAAATACTGATTGTAAGAAATAACTGAAAGTCATCCTTGAGTCGCAGAATATGAGAATTACGAATAATAAATAAATTAATCAATAATTATTTCAACCTTTCTTTTACCTACCATTGTATTATCTCGGTAATTAATGGAAAGAGATTTCGAGAAACGAAATGCTTATCATAATTTGTAACTTGTAATTTGGAAAGTTGTACTGATAACGTTAATAACTGCAGAATTCGGAATGCTTTAATAATTGGAAATTTAGCCCTTCCCTTTTTCCTTTCCGCCTACTTTTCTCTTCTACTTTCGTATTTAATTTTCTAAATTCAATCATCAAACTCCTCTGCTTACAAAACACAATCCTTCCTAGTTTAAGCTCCAAATTCACTATTAGAATCCTCTGTTTTCAAAATTTGACTCTTTCTAATTTCAGGTTCTTCGCTTATAAAGCGTAATAATTCTTCCTAATTTAAATTCCAAATTTTCCCAACCTCAAAATCCCCTGTTTACAAAATTTGACTCTTACTTTATTCAGTCCCAAATTTTCCACTTATGAACCATGATAATTCTTCCTAATTTAAATTCCAAATTTTCCCAACCTCAAAATCCCCTGTTCATAAAATTTGACTCTTACTTTATTCAATCCCAAATTTTCCACTTATGAACCATGATATTTCTTCCCAATTTAAATTCCAAATTTTTCCAACCTCAAAATCCCCCGTTTTCAAAATCTAACTTTTTCTAATTTCAATTCCAGATTTTTCGCTTGCAAAACGTAACAATCCTTCCTAATTGAAATTCCAAATTTTCTCAATATCAAAATCCCCTGTTTGTAAGATACCAAGAAAAATCGGCGGTGATGTGTTACGATGCAAAAGCACCCTCGGGATGCGTGACCAAAGGATGTTTAGGGGATGGTTTGCACCCCCTGTCACGAAACAACGTTGGAACCGTATCGGCATAATTACACGGACGGTGTTAGTGTCACATATCCTGAACAATGACCAGGGAGAGAACGATAGAGAATGGGAGAATGTTAGAATGGGGTGGATGCACCTGCAAGGAACCATATTTCATCCGGACGCGGAGCAACGACTTTTGTGCCTTTATGCGCCGTGAAATCGCGAGGATCACTAGGTTTCCCTAATTTCTATTATGCTCCACATAAGACCGTGCTAAATGTCGACTATCACGGCTATTGGGGGTCCTCGAGTTTTGTTTCTTGTTTCACCCCTTTTCTTTTGCCAGGTAACGTTGCTTTGACAAGCTTCTTCTCTTACGTATAATATATATTTCTTTGGAGATATTTGTCTTACCCTATTTATGTTCTTATTGTTTAGTGATTTATTTAATTTAATTTAATTATTGAAATTTGGTTGATTCAGGCATGTGTAGATATTTAATGTTTATCATGTGTGTTATTTTATCAAACTATATATAAGCGATTTTATCGTTTAAGCGAATTTTATTATCACGTTGAAATAAAAATACTTTTCGTTCCATTCTTTAGTTTCTCATTATAAGGTAAAACGTTTGAAATCTGTGGCAACGATGATCAAACCTTTAAGTAACCTCACGTAGAATCCTAACTCCGAATCTCAAGGAAAGATATAATTACGAATCATAAACGATAAATAAATTTCAACTTTGCAGATCAATAATTGCGATTATTATAAAACCAACACAAAAACAATATATACAAATATCATGAAGCTAATAACAGACTGAAGAATTAAATTTCATTTTGAACACTTGCAGCCAAACTGTCTGCTGTCTGTCCACGAAAAATGTTAATTCTCGGGACAATTTTCCATTAAACAGGTCAACCAAGAGGGAAAAGATGGACTTTATCGATTCAATAAAATGGAAATTTCCAGCTTGCATATTTTCCTGATGCTTATCATTTTGCTTTAATAACGCGAACGTAGAACGTGTATTATAAATTCCTTTTAAAAAAGTGTACTGTACTGACAAAGCTCAAGAGGAAAGAGATGGAAAGTGGAGGACCACCCTCGATCAACTTTTTCACAAGTTTTCTGCACGTGGCTGTCCTAGCACCCTTTGGCTACGCACAAAAGGGTGCCCCGCATCATAATACGCGTCGAAGATTCTTGGGCCCAGTTGCGGCATCGAGATTCACGAAAGGGTGGGTCGAATTTTAAATTACCGTCATTCGTTATAAATTATGCAACGAGTATGTTACAGGTCGATCAGAGACAAATCGATAAAGGGTTAAAATTATAAGGTTTAAAATTATACCGCCTTTTTTCAAATTAATCATATTATTAGGAATATTATGTTGAGTGGAATATACCAGTGGGACACTTGTTGCGAATGATTTCGAGTTAGGGGTTGTTTCAGCGGTTGCATCATTAACGCGTAGTAAATTCGTCCTGCTTTTGCCTTTATTCGCGGTATGATATTCCTTATGAGAAGAAACGTGCGTTTCTCCTTGTCTGTCGGATCGTATCTTTCTATTAATTTGCATATTGTAATTTCCACACTGTGTTTCACTGTCTTTGAAGTCACAGAACTTCAAGATCGTATTTTTCGACCACGTACCAAGAATATCGGTTACTCGGAGAAATTTGAACACAATTGTGAAAATATTCTTGAAAAGATAATCAGGATCATTGGGATCGTGAAAGATCAATTAGCAAAATCCCGATGAACTACAGGTAGAAAAGGAAAGTGACGAGGGGTTGGGAAGGTTGGGAGATTTCGATGGGTCACGCATTTGTGGTCCTTTAGAAGAATGCACAATTGGAGAAGGTGTGTGTGATCACCTTGGATCGACAGCTGTAATACACGTATTCGTTGCAGGAGTACCGAGAATTCTAGTATAATGGGGACGTGTTAGTGGAAAAACTGGTAAGTAGCAGCTGGTTAGCAATCGATAGTTGTAGTTGGAGTTTACGATTGAGTTGCGACTAGTTGCAGTTACGAGTAAGCTGCGAATAGTTGCGGATTGATCGTTGCTCGTGAGTTGTCGAGTCGCTGTGAGTTGCGAGTTGTTAGTTGTAAATTGTAAGTTGAGTAGTTGAACAAATTTAGTTGCCTCGGTTGCACCACTTTACTACATTAAGTTCCAATTAAATAGTTATAGTTCTCTGTTTCAGACACAATGGATAAATCTATATAATAAATAAACAGAAATCACTATAATTCTGATCTATATAGTATTACTATCCAACTTTATACGTTATAACGTAATAGTATATAACGTTATACGTCAGAAGGTAATACTACATAACGTTATGCGTTTTAAGGTAACACTACAAAACGTTTTACGTTATAACGTAATAGTATATAACGTCATACGTCGAATGGTAATACTACATAACGTTATGCGTTATAACGTAATAGTATATAACGTTATACGTCAGAAGGTAATACTACATAACGTTTTACGCTTTAACGTGATAGTATATAACGTTATACGTTAGTACCTATTACTATCCAACTTTATACGTTATAACGTAACAGTATATAACGGTGTACGTTATAAGGTAATACTACATAACGTTATACGTTAGTAGCTATTAGTATATAACTTTATACGTTATAACGTAATAGTATATAACTGCATACGTTGTAAGGTAATACTACATAACGTTATACGTTATAACGTAATAGTATATAACTGTATACGTTATAAGGTAATACTACATAACGTTATACGTTAGTAGCTATTAGTATATAACTTTATACGTTATAACGTAATAGTATATAACTGCATACGTTGTAAGGTAATACTACATAACGTTATACGTTATAACGTAATAGTATATAACTGTATACGTTATAAGGTAATACTACATAACGTTATACGATATAACGTAATAGTATCTAACTTTATACGTTATAACGTAATATTATATATCGGTGTACGTTATAAGGTAATACTACATAACGTTTTACGTTATAACGTAATAGTATATAACGTTATACATTAGTACGTAATAGTATATAACGTTATACGTTAGTACGTAATAGCATACAACATTATACGTTAGTACGTAATAGTATATAACGTTATACATTAGTACGTAATAGTATATAACGTTATACGTCATAACATGATAGTATATAACGTTATACGTTATAAACTACTACTACATAACGTTATACGTTAGTACCTAGTATTATATAACTTTATACGTTATAACGTAATAGTAAATAACTGTATACGTTATAAGGTAATACTACATAACGTTATTCGATATAACGTAATAGTATATAACGTTATACTTCATAAGGTAATACTACATAACGTTATACGTCATAAGGTGATACTACATAACGTTATACGCTTTAAGGTAATACTACATAACGTTTTACGTTATAACGTAATAGTATATAACGTTATACGTCGAAAGGTAGTACTACTTAACATAATACGTCATAAGGTAAAACTATATAACGTTATACGATATAAAGTACTACTACATAACTTTTTACGTTATAACGTAATAGTATATAACGTTATACATTAGTACGTAATAGTATATAACGTTATACGTTCGTACGTAATAGTATATAACGTTATACATTAGTACGTAATAGTATATAACGTTATACGTTCGTATGTAATAGTATATAACGTTACATGTTAGTACGTAATAGTATATAACGTTATACGTTCGTAAGTAATAGTATATAACCTTATATGTTAGTACGTAATAGTATATAACGTTATACGTCGGAAGGTAATACTATATAACGTTATGCGTTATAAGGTAATACTACATAGCCTTTTACGTTATAACGTAATAGTAGATAACTTTATACGTTAGTACGTAATAGTATATAACGTTATACGTTAATACGTAATAGTATACAGCGTTATACGTTAGTCCCTATTAGTATATAACTTATACGGTATAACGTAATAGTATATAACTGTATACGTTATAAGGTAATACTACATAACGTTATATGATATAACGTAATAGTATCTAACTATATACGTTATAACGTAATAGTATATAACGTTATACGTCGAAGGGTAACACTACTTAACATAATACGTCATAAGGTAAAACTATATAACGTTATACGTTATAAAGTACTACTACATAACGTTTTACGTTATAACGTAATAGTAGATAACTTTATACGTTAGTACGTAATAGTATATAACGTTATAAGTTAATACGTAATAGTATACAGCGTTATACGTTAGTCCCTATTAGTATATAACTTATACGGTATAACGTAATAGTATATAACTGTATACGTTATAAGGTAATACTACATAACGTTATATGATATAACGTAATAGTATCTAACTATATACGTTATAACGTAATAGTATATAACGTTATACGTCGAAGGGTAACACTACTTAAAATAATACGTCATAAGGTAAAACTATATAACGTTATACGTTATAAAGTACTACTACGTAACGTTTTACGTTATAACGTAATAGTATATAACGTTATACATTAGTACGTAATAGTATATAACGTTATACGTTCGTAAGTAATAGTATATAACGTTATACGTTTTTACTTAATAGTATGTGACGTTATAAGTTAGTACGTGATAGTATATAACGTTATACGTCAGAAGGCAATTCTACATAACGTTATGCGTTTTAAGGTAATACTACATAACGTTTTACGTTATAACGGAATAGTATATAACGTCATACGTCGAATGTTAATACTACATAACGTTATGCGTTATAACGTAATAGTATATAACGTTATACGTCAGAAGGTAATACTACATAACGTTATACGTTAGTAGCTATTAGTATATAACTTTATACGTTATAACGTAATAGTATATAACTGCATACGTTGTAAGGTAATACTACATAACGTTATACGTTATAACGTAATAGTATATAACTGTATACGTTATAAGGTAATACTACATAACGTTATACGATATAACGCAATAGTATCTAACTTTATACGTTATAACGTAATAGTACATAACGGTGTACGTTATAAGGTAATACTACATAACGTTTTACGTTATAACGTAATAGTATATAACTGTATACGTTATAAGGTAATACTACATAACGTTATACGTTATAACGTAATAGCATATAACGTTATACGTTAGTACGTAATAGTATATAACGTTATACGTTAGTACCTATTAGTATATTACTTTATACGTTATAACGTAATAGTAAATAACTGTATACGTTATAAGGTAATACTACATAACGTTATACGATATAACGTAATAGTATCTAACTTTATACGTTATAACGTAATATTATATAACGGTGTACGTTATAAGGTAATACTACATAACGGTTTACGTTATAACGTAATAGTATATAACGTTATACGTCGAAAGGTAATACTACTTTACATAATACGTCATAAGATAAAACTATATAACGTTATACGTTATAAAGTACTACTACATAACGTTTTACGTTATAACGTAATAGTATATAACGTTATACATTTGTACGTAACAGTATATAACGTTATACGTTCGTACGTAATAGTATATAACGTTATACATTAGTACGTAGTAGTATATAACGTTATACGTTCGTATGTAATAGTATATAACGTTATATGTTAGTACGTAATAGTATATAACGTTATACGTTCGTAAGTAATAGTATATAACGTTATATGTTAGTACGTAATAGTATATAACGTTATACGTCGGAAGGTAATACTACATAACGTTATGCGTTATAAGGTAATACTACATAGCCTTTTACGTTATAACGTAATAGTATATAACGTTATACATTAGTACGTAATAGTATATAACGTTATACGTTATTACGTAATAGTATGTAACGTTATAAGTTAGTACGTAATAGTATATAACGTTATACGTTATAACATGATAGTATATAACGTTATACGTTATAACATGATAGTATATAACGTTATACGTTATAAACTACTACTACATAACGTTATACGTTAGTACCTATTAGTATATAACTTTATACGTTATAACGTAATAGTAAATAACTGTATACGTTATAAGGTAATACTACATAACGTTATTCGATATAACGTAATAGTATCTAACTTTATACGTTATAACGTAATATTATATAACGGTGTACGTTATAAGGTAATACTACATAACGTTTTACGTTATAACGTAGTAGTATATAACGTTATACGTCAGAAGGTAATACTACATAACGTTATGCGTTTTAAGGTAATACTACATAACGTTTTACGTTATAACGTAATAGTATATAACGTTTTACGTTATAACGTAATAGTATATAACGTTATACATCAGTACGTAATAGTATATAACGTTATACGTTAATACGTAATAGCATACAACATTATACGTTAGTACGTAATAGTATATAACGTTATACGTTATACGGTAATGCTACATAACGTTTTACGTTATAACGAAATAGTATATAACGTTATACGTCAGAAGGTAATACTACATAACGTTACACGTTAGTACCTATTAGTATATAACTTTATACGTTATAACATAATAGTATATAACTGTATACGTTATAAGGTAATACTACATAACGTTATTCGATATA
Organism: Bombus pascuorum; assembly: GCF_905332965.1. Classification (NCBI taxonomy): domain Eukaryota; kingdom Metazoa; phylum Arthropoda; class Insecta; order Hymenoptera; family Apidae; genus Bombus; species Bombus pascuorum. Next base: position 8,996,568 of record NC_083490.1, read on the forward strand.
ACGTAATAGTATATAACGTTATACGTGGGAAGGTAATACTACATAACGTTATGCGTTATAAGGTAATACTACATAGCCTTTTAACGTTATAACGTGATAGTATATAACGTTATACGTTATTACGTAATAGTATACAGCATTATACGTTAGCACCTATTAGTATATTACTTATACGTTATAACATAATAGTATATAGCTGTATACGTTATAAGGTAATACTACATAACGTTATTCGATATAACGTAATAGTATATAACGTTATACGTGGGAAGGTAATACTACATAACGTTATGCGTTATAAGGTAATACTACATAGCCTTTTAACGTTATAACGTGATAGTATATAACGTTATACGTTATTACGTAATAGTATGCAGCATTATACGTTAGCACCTATTAGTATATAACTTATACGTTATAACGTAATAGTATATAACTGTATACGTTATAAGGTAATACTACATAACGTTATACGATATAATGTAATAGTATCTAACTTTATACGTTATAACGTAATATTATATAACGGTGTACGTTATAAGGTAATACTACATAACGTTTTACGTTATAACGTAATAGTATATAACGTTATACATTAGTACGTAATAGTATATAACGTTATACGTTAGTACGTAATAGCATACAACATTATACGTTAGTACGTAATAGTATATAACGTTATACGTTATACGGTAATGCTACATAACGTTTTACGTTATAACGTAATAGTATATAACGTTATACGTTAGAAGGTAATACTACATAACGTTGCACGTCAGTACCTATTAGTATATAACTTTATACGTTATAACATAATAGTATATAACTGTATACGTTATAAGGTAATACTACATAACGTTATTCGATATAACGTAATAGTATATAACGTTATACGTGGGAAGGTAATACTACATAACGTTATGCGTTATAAGGTAATACTACATAGCCTTTTAACGTTATAACGTGATAGTATATAACGTTATACGTTATTACGTAATAGTATACAGCATTATACGTTAGCACCTATTAGTATATAACTTATACGTTATAACGTAATAGTATATAACTGTATACGTTATAAGGTAATACTACATAACGTTATACGATATAACGTAATAGTATCTAACTTTATACGTTATAACGTAATATTATATAACGATGTACGTTATAAGGTAATACTACATAACGTTTTACGTTATAACGTAATAGTATATAACGTTATACATTAGTACGTAATAGTATATAACGTTATACGTTAGTACGTAATAGCATACAACATTATACGTTAGTACGTAATAGTATATAACGTTATACATTAGTACGTAATAGTATATAACGTTATACGTTCGTACGTAATAGTATATAACGTTATACATTAGTACGTAATAGTATATAACGTTATACGTTCGTATGTAATAGTATATAACGTTATATGTTAGTACGTAATAGTATATAACGTTATACGTTCGTAAGTACTAGTATATAACCTTATATGTTAGTACGTAATAGTATATAACATTATACGTCGGAAGGTAATACTATATAACGTTATGCGTTATAAGGTAATACTACATAGCCTTTTACGTTATAACGTAATAGTATATAACTTTATACGTTAGTACGTAATAGTATATAACGTTATACATTAGTACGTAATAGTATATGACGTTATACATTCGTACGTAATAGTATATAACGTTATACGTTCGTACGTAATAGTATATAACGTTATACATTAGTACGTAATAGTATATAACGTTATACGTCATAACATGATAGTATATAACGTTATACGTTATAAACTACTACTACATAACGTTATACGTTAGTACCTATTAGTATATAACTTTATACGTTATATCGTAATAGTATATAACTGTATACGTTATAAGGTAATACTACATAACGTTATACGATATAACGTAATAGTATCTAACTTTATACGTTATAACGTAATATTATATAACGGTGTACGTTATAAGGTAATACTACATAACGTTATACGTTATAACGTAATAGTATATAACGTTATACGTCAGAAGGTAATACTACATAACGTTATGCGTTTTAAGGTAATACTACATAACGTTATACGTTATAACGTAATAGTATATAACGTTATACGTCAGAAGGTAATACTACATAACGTTATGCGTTTTAAGGTAATACTACATAACGTTTTACGTTATAACGTAATAGTATATAACGTCATACGTCGAAGGGTAACACTACTTAACATAATACGTCATAAGGTAAAACTATATAACGTTATACGTTATAAAGTACTACTACATAACGTTTTACGTTATAACGTAATAGTAGATAACTTTATACGTTAGTACGTAATAGTATATAACGTTATAAGTTAATACGTAATAGTATACAGCGTTATACGTTAGTCCCTATTAGTATATAACTTATACGGTATAACGTAATAGTATATAACTGTATACGTTATAAGGTAATACTACATAACGTTATATGATATAACGTAATAGTATCTAACTATATACGTTATAACGTAATAGTATATAACGTTATACGTCGAAGGGTAACACTACTTAACATAATACGTCATAAGGTAAAACTATATAACGTTATACGTTATAAAGTACTACTACGTAACGTTTTACGTTATAACGTAATAGTATATAACGTTATACATTAGTACGTAATAGTATATAACGTTATACGTTCGTAAGTAATAGTATATAACGTTATATGTTAGTACGTAATAGTATATAACGTTATACGTTTTTACTTAATAGTATGTGACGTTATAAGTTAGTACGTGATAGTATATAACGTTATACGTCAGAAGGCAATTCTACATAACGTTATGCGTTTTAAGGTAATACTACATAACGTTTTACGTTATAACGGAATAGTATATAACGTCATACGTCGAATGTTAATACTACATAACGTTATGCGTTATAACGTAATAGTATATAACGTTATACGTCAGAAGGTAATACTACATAACGTTATACGTTAGTAGCTATTAGTATATAACTTTATACGTTATAACGTAATAGTATATAACTGCATACGTTGTAAGGTAATACTACATAACGTTATACGTTATAACGTAATAGTATATAACTGTATACGTTATAAGGTAATACTACATAACGTTATAAGATATAACGCAATAGTATCTAACTTTATACGTTATAACGTAATAGTACATAACGGTGTACGTTATAAGGTAATACTACATAACGTTTTACGTTATAACGTAATAGTATATAACTGTATACGTTATAAGGTAATACTACATAACGTTATACGTTATAACGTAATAGCATATAACGTTATACGTTAGTACGTAATAGTATATAACGTTATACGTTAGTACCTATTAGTATATTACTTTATACGTTATAACGTAATAGTAAATAACTGTATACGTTATAAGGTAATACTACATAACGTTATACGATATAACGTAATAGTATCTAACTTTATACGTTATAACGTAATATTATATAACGGTGTACGTTATAAGGTAATACTACATAACGGTTTACGTTATAACGTAATAGTATATAACGTTATACGTCGAAAGGTAATACTACTTTACATAATACGTCATAAGATAAAACTATATAACGTTATACGTTATAAAGTACTACTACATAACGTTTTACGTTATAACGTAATAGTATATAACGTTATACATTTGTACGTAACAGTATATAACGTTATACGTTCGTACGTAATAGTATATAACGTTATACATTAGTACGTAGTAGTATATAACGTTATACGTTCGTATGTAATAGTATATAACGTTATATGTTAGTACGTAATAGTATATAACGTTATACGTTCGTAAGTAATAGTATATAACGTTATATGTTAGTACGTAATAGTATATAACGTTATACGTCGGAAGGTAATACTACATAACGTTATGCGTTATAAGGTAATACTACATAGCCTTTTACGTTATAACGTAATAGTATATAACGTTATACATTAGTACGTAATAGTATATAACGTTATACGTTATTACGTAATAGTATGTAACGTTATAAGTTAGTACGTAATAGTATATAACGTTATACGTTATAACATGATAGTATATAACGTTATACGTTATAACATGATAGTATATAACGTTATACGTTATAAACTACTACTACATAACGTTATACGTTAGTACCTATTAGTATATAACTTTATACGTTATAACGTAATAGTAAATAACTGTATACGTTATAAGGTAATACTACATAACGTTATTCGATATAACGTAATAGTATCTAACTTTATACGTTATAACGTAATATTATATAACGGTGTACGTTATAAGGTAATACTACATAACGTTTTACGTTATAACGTAGTAGTATATAACGTTATACGTCAGAAGGTAATACTACATAACGTTATGCGTTTTAAGGTAATACTACATAACGTTTTACGTTATAACGTAATAGTATATAACGTTTTACGTTATAACGTAATAGTATATAACGTTATACATCAGTACGTAATAGTATATAACGTTATACGTTAATACGTAATAGCATACAACATTATACGTTAGTACGTAATAGTATATAACGTTATACGTTATACGGTAATGCTACATAACGTTTTACGTTATAACGAAATAGTATATAACGTTATACGTCAGAAGGTAATACTACATAACGTTACACGTTAGTACCTATTAGTATATAACTTTATACGTTATAACATAATAGTATATAACTGTATACGTTATAAGGTAATACTACATAACGTTATTCGATATAACGTAATAGTATATAACGTTATACGTGGGAAGGTAATACTACATAACGTTATGCGTTATAAGGTAATACTACATAGCCTTTTAACGTTATAACGTGATAGTATATAACGTTATACGTTATTACGTAATAGTATACAGCATTATACGTTAGCACCTATTAGTATATAACTGTATACGTTATAAGGTAATACTACATAACGTTATTCGATATAACGTAATAGTATATAACGTTATACGTGGGAAGGTAATACTACATAACGTTATGCGTTATAAGGTAATACTACATAGCCTTTTAACGTTATAACGTGATAGTATATAACGTTATACGTTATTACGTAATAGTATACAGCATTATACGTTAGCACCTATTAGTATATAACTGTATACGTTATAAGGTAATACTACATAACGTTATTCGATATAACGTAATAGTATATAACGTTATACGTCGGAAGGTAATACTATATAACGTTATGCGTTATAAGGTAATACTACATAGCCTTTTACGTTATAACGTAATAGTATATAACTTTATACGTTAGTACGTAATAGTATATAACGTTATACATTAGTACGTAATAGTATATGACGTTATACATTCGTACGTAATAGTATATAACGTTATACGTTCGTACGTAATAGTATATAACGTTATCCATTAGTACGTAATAGTATATAACGTTATACGTCATAACATGATAGTATATAACGTTATACGTTATAAACTACTACTACATAACGTTATACGTTAGTACCTATTAGTATATAACTTTATACGTTATATCGTAATAGTATATAACTGTATACGTTATAAGGTAATACTACATAACGTTATACGATATAACGTAATAGTATCTAACTTTATACGTTATAACGTAATATTATATAACGGTGTACGTTATAAGGTAATACTACATAACGTTATACGTTATAACGTAATAGTATGTAACGTTATACGTCAGAAGGTAATACTACATAACGTTATGCGTTTTAAGGTAATACTACATAACGTTATACGTTATAACGTAATAGTATATAACGTTATACGTCAGAAGGTAATACTACATAACGTTATGCGTTTTAAGGTAATACTACATAACGTTTTACGTTATAACGTAATAGTATATAACGTCATACGTCGAATGGTAGTACTATATAACGTTATACGTTATAAAGTACGACTACATAACGTTTTACGTTATAACGTAATAGTATATAACGTTTTACGTTATAACGTAATAGTATATAACGTTATACATTAGTACGTAATAGTATATAACGTTATACGTTAGTACGTAATAGCATACAACATTATACGTTAGTACGTAATAGTATATAACGTTATACGTTATACGGTAATGCTACATAACGTTTTACGTTATAACGTAATAGTATATAACGTTATACGTCAGAAGGTAATACTACATAACGTTACACGTTAGTACCTATTAGTATATAACTTTATACGTTATAACATAATAGTATATAACTGTATACGCTATAAGGTATTACTACATAACGTTATTCGATATAACGTAATAGTATACAACGTTATACGTGGGAAGGTAATACTACATAACGTTATGCGTTATAAGGTAATACTACATAGCCTTTTAACGTTATAACGTGATAATATATAACGTTATACGTTATTACGTAATAGCATACAGCATTATACGTTAGCACCTATTAGTATATAACTTATACGTTATAACGTAATAGTATACAACTGTATACGTTATAAGGTAATACTACATAACGTTATACGATATAACGTAATAGTATCTAACTTTATACGTTATAACGTAATATTATATAACGGTGTACGTTATAAGGTAATACTACATAACGTTTTACGTTATAACGTAATAGTATATAACGTTATACATTAGTACGTAATAGTATATAACGTTATACGTTAGTACGTAATAGCATACAACATTATACGTTAGTACGTAATAGTATATAACGTTATACGTTATACGGTAATGCTACATAACGTTTTACGTTATAACGTAATAGTATATAACGTTATATGTCAGAAGGTAATACTACATAACGTTACACGTTAGTACCTATTAGTATATAACTTTATACGTTATAACATAATAGTATATAACTGTATACGCTATAAGGTATTACTACATAACGTTATTCGATATAACGTAATAGTATACAACGTTATACGTGGGAAGGTAATACTACATAACGTTATGCGTTATAAGGTAATACTACATAGCCTTTTAACGTTATAACGTGATAATATATAACGTTATACGTTATTACGTAATAGTATACAGCATTATACGTTAGCACCTATTAGTATATAACTTATACGTTATAACGTAATAGTATACAACTGTATACGTTATAAGGTAATACTACATAACGTTATACGATATAACGTAATAGTATCTAACTTTATACGTTATAACGTAATATTATATAACGGTGTACGTTATAAGGTAATACTACATAACGCTTTGCTTTATAACGTAATAGTATATAACGTAATACGTTCGTACGTAATAGTATATAACGTTATACATTAGTACGTAATAGTATATAACGTTATACGTTCGTATGTAATAGTATATAACGTTATATGTTAGTACGTAATAGTATATAACGTTATACGTTCGTAAGTAATAGTATATAACGTTATATGTTAGTACGTAATAGTATATAACGTTATACGTCGGAAGGTAATACTACATAACGTTATGCGTTATAAGGTAATACTACATAGCCTTTTACGTTATAACGTAATAGTATATAACGTCATACGTCGAAAGGTAATACTACTTAACATAATACGTCATAAGGTAAAACTATATAACGTTATACGTTATAAAGTACTACTACATAACGTTTTACGTTATAACGTAATAGTGTATAACGTTATACATTAGTACGTAATAGTATATAACGTTATACGTTCGTACGTAATAGTATACAACGTTATACGTTAGTACGTAATAGTATATAACGTTATACGTTCGTAAGTAATAGTATATAACGTTATATGTTAGTACGTAATAGTATATAACGTTATACGTTATTACGTAATTGTATGTGACGTTATAAGTTAGTACGTAATAGTATATAACGTTATACGTTAGTACGAAATAGTATATAGCGTTATACGTTATACGGTAATACTACATAACGTTATACGATATAACGTAATAGTATCTAACTTTATACGTTATAACGTAGTAGTATATAACGTTATACGTCAGAAGGTAATACTACATAACGTTATGCGTTATAAGGTAATACTACATAACGTTTTACGTTATAACGTAATAGTATATAACGTTATACGCTAGTACGTAGTAGTATATAACGTTATACGTTATTACGTAATAGTATGTAACGTTATAAGTTAGTACGTAATAGTATATAACGTTATAGGTTATAACATGATAGTATATAACGTTATACGTTATAAACAACTACTACATAACGTTATACGTTAGTACCTATTAGTATATAACTTTATACGTTATATCGTAATAGTATATAACTGTATACGTTATAAGGTAATACTACATAACGTTATACGATATAACGTAATAGTATCTAACTTTATACGTTATAACGTAATAGTATATAACGTTATACGTCAGAAGGTAATACTACATAACGTTATGCGTTATAAGGTAATACTACATAACGTTTTACGTAATAACGTAATAGTATAAAACGTTATACGTCGAAAGGTAATACTACTTAACATAATACGTCATAAGGTAAAACTATATAACGTTATACGTTATAAAGTACTACTACATAACGTTATACGTTAGTACGTAATAGTATATAACGTTATACATTAGTACGTAATAGTATATAACGTTATACGTTCGTACGTAATAGTATATAACGTTATACATTAGTACGTAATAGTATATAACGTTATACGTTCGTAAGTAATAGTATATAACGTTATATGTTAGTACGTAATAGTATATAACGTTATACGTTATTACGTAATAGTATGTAACGTTATACGTTCGTACGTAATAGTATATAACGTTATATATTAGTACGTAATAGTATATAACGTTATATGTCAGAAGGTAATACTACATAACGTTATACGTCATAAGGTGATACTACATAACGTTTTACGTTTTAACGTGATAGTATATAACGTTATACGTTAGTACCTATTACTATCCAACTTTATACGTTATAACGTAATAGTATATAACGTTATACGTCAGAAGGTAATACTACATAACGTTATGCGTTTTAAGGTAATACTACGTAACGTTTTACGTTATAACGTAATACTATATAACGTCATACGTCGAAAGGTAATACTACTTAACATAATACGTCATAAGGTAAAGCTATATAACGTTATACGTTATAAAGTACTAGTACATAACGTTTTACGTTATAACGTAATAGTATATAACTGTATACGTTATAAGGTAATTCTACATAACGTTATACGATATAACGTAATAGTATCTAACTTTATACGTTATAACGTAATATTATATAACGGTGTACGTTATAAGGTAATACTACATAACGTTTTACGTTATAACGTAATAGTATATAACGTTATACGTCGAAAGGTAATACTACTTAACATAATACGTCATAAGGTAAAACTATATAACGTTATACGTTATAAAGTACTACTACATAACGTTTTACGTTATAACGTAATAGTATATAACGTTATACATTCGTACGTAATAGTATATAACGTTATACGTTCGTACGTAATAGTATATAACGTTATACATTAGTACGTAATAGTATATAACGTTATACGTCATAACATGATAGTATATAACGTTATACGTTTTAAACTACTACTACATAACGTTATACGTTAGTACCTAGTATTATATAACTTTATACGTTATAACGTAATAGTAAATAACTGTATACGTTATAAGGTAATACTACATAACGTTTTACGTTATAACGTAATAGTATATAACGTTATACGCTAGTACGTAGTAGTATATAACGTTATACGTTATAAACAACTACTACATAACGTTATACGTTAGTACCTATTAGTATATAACTTTATACGTTATATCGTAATAGTATATAACTGTATACGTTATAAGGTAATACTACATAACGTTATACGATATAACGTAATAGTATCTAACTTTATACGTTATAACGTAATAGTATATAACGTTATACGTCAGAAGGTAATACTACATAACGTTATGCGTTATAAGGTAATACTACATAACGTTTTACGTTATAACGTAATAGTATATAACGTTATACGTCGAAAGGTAATACTACTTAACATAATACGTCATAAGGTAAAACTATATAACGTTATACGTTATAAAGTACTACTACATAACGTTTTACGTTATAACGTAATAGTATATAACGTTATACATTTGTACGTAATAGTATATAACGTTATACGTTCGTACGTAATAGTATATAACGTTATATGTTAGTACGTAATAGTATATAACGTTATACGTTCGTAAGTAATAGTATATAACGTTATATGTTAGTACGTAATAGTATATAACGTTATACGTCATAACATGATAGTATATAACGTTATACGTTTTAAACTACTACTACATAACGTTATACGTTAGTACCTAGTATTATATAACTTTATACGTTATAACGTAATATTAAATAACTGTATACGTTATAAGGTAATACTGCATAACGTTATTCGATATAACGTAATAGTATATAACGTTATACTTCATAAGGTAATACTACATAACGTTATACGTCATAAGGTGATACTACATAGCGTTATGCGTTATAAGGTAATACTACATAACGTTTTACGTTATAACGTAATAGTATATAACGTTATACGCTAGTACGTAGTAGTATATAACGTTATACGTTATTACGTAATAGTATGTAACGTTATAAGTTAGTACGTAATAGTATATAACGTTATACGTTCGTACGTAATAGTATATAACGTTATACGTCGGAAGGTAATACTACATAACGTTATGCGTTATAAGGTAATACTACATAGCCTTTTACGTTATAACGTAATAGTATATAACGTTATACGTTAGTACGTAATAGTATATAACGTTATACGTTATTACGTAATAGTATACAGCGTTATACGTTAGTCCCTATTAGTATATAACTTATACGTTATAACGTAATAGTATATAACTGTATACGTTATAAGGTAATACTATATAACGTTATACGATATAACGTAATAGTATCTATCTTTATACGTTATAACGTAATATTATATAACGGTGTACGTTATAAGGTAATACTACATAACGCTTTGCGTTATAACGTAATAGTATATAACGTTATACGTCGAAAGGTAATACTACTTTACATAATACGTCATAAGATAAAACTATATAACGTTATACGTTATAAAGAACTACTACATAACGTTTTACGTTATAACGTAATAGTATATAACGTTATACATTTGTACGTAATAGTATATAACGTTATACGTTCGTACGTAATAGTATATAACGTTATACATTAGTACGTAATAGTATATAACGTTATACGTTCGTATGTAATAGTATATAACGTTATATGTTAGTACGTAATAGTATATAACGTTATACGTTCGTAAGTAATAGTATATAACGTTATATGTTAGTACGTAATAGTATATAACGTTATACGTCGGAAGGTAATACTACATAACGTTATGCGTTATATTGTAATACTACATAGCCTTTTACGTTATAACGTAATATTATATAACGTTATACGTTAGTACGTAATAGTATATAACGTTATACATTAGTACGTAATAGTATATAACGTTATACGTTCGTACGTAATAGTATATAACGTTATACATTAGTACGTAATAGTATATAACGTTATACGTTCGTAAGTAATAGTATATAACGTTATATGTTAGTACGTAATAGTATATAACGTTATACGTTATTACGTAATAGTATGTAACGTTATACGTTCGTACGTAATAGTATATAACGTTATACATTAGTACGTAATAGTATATAACGTTATATGTCAGAAGGTAATACTACATAACGTTATACGTCATAAGGTGATACTACATAACGTTATACGTTATAACGTAATAGTATATAACGTTATACGTCAGAAGGTAATACTACATAACGTTTTACGTTTTAACGTGATAGTATATAACGTTATACGTTAGTACCTATTTCTATCCAACTTTATACGTTATAACGTAATAGTATATAACGTTATACGTCAGAAGGTAATACTACATAACGTTATGCGTTTTAAGGTAATACTACGTAACGTTTTACGTTATAACGTAATAGTATATAACGTCATACGTCGAAAGGTAATACCACTTAACATAATACGTCATAAGGTAAAACTATATAACGTTATACGTTATAAAGTACTACTACATAACGTTTTACGTTATAACGTAATAGTGTATAACGTTATACATTAGTACGTAATAGTATATAACGTTATACGTTATTACGTAATAGTATACAAAATTATACGTTAGCACCTATTAGTATATAACTTATACGTTATAACGTAATAGTATATAACTGTATATGTTATAAGGTAATTCTACATAACGTTATACGATATAACGTAATAGTATCTAACTTTATACGTTATAACGTAATATTATATAACGGTGTACGTTATAAGGTAATACTACATAACGTTTTACGTTATAACGTAATAGTATATAACGTTATACGTCGAAAGGTAATACTACTTAACATAATACGTCATAAGGTAAAACTATATAACGTTATACGTTATAAAGTACTACTACATAACGTTTTACGTTATAACGTAATAGTATATAACGTTATACATTCGTACGTAATAGTATATAACGTTATACGTTCGTACGTAATAGTATATAACGTTATACATTAGTACGTAATAGTATATAACGTTATACATCATAACATGATAGTATATAACGTTATACGTTTTAAACTACTACTACATAACGTTATACGTTAGTACCTAGTATTATATAACTTTATACGTTATAACGTAATAGTAAATAACTGTATACGTTATAAGGTAATACTACATAACGTTTTACGTTTTAACGTGATAGTATATAACGTTATACGTTAGTACCTATTACTATCCAACTTTATACGTTATAACGTAATAGTATATAACGTTATACGTCAGAAGGTAATACTACATAACGTTATGCGTTTTAATGTAATACTACGTAACGTTTTACGTTATAACGTAATAGTATATAACGTCATACGTCGAAAGGTAATACTACTTAAAATAATACGTCATAAGGTAAAACTATATAACGTTATACGATATAAAGTACTACTACATAACGTTTTACGTTATAACGTAATAGTGTATAACGTTATACATTAGTACGTAATAGTATATAACGTTATACGTGGGTACGTAATAGTATACAACGTTTTACGTTATAACGTAATAGTATATAACGTCATACGTCGAAAGGTAATACTACTTAAAATAATACGTCATAAGGTAAAACTATATAACGTTATACGTTATAAAGTACTACTACATAACGTTTTACGTTATAACGTAATAGTGTATAACGTTATACATTAGTACGTAATAGTATATAACGTTATACGTTCGTACGTAATAGTATACAACGTTATACGTTAGTACGTAATAGTATATAACGTTATACGTTCGTAAGTAATAGTATATAACGTTATATGTTAGTACGTAATAGTATATAACGTTATACGTTATTACGTAATAGTATGTGACGTTATAAGTTAGTACGTAATAGTATATAACGTTATACGTTATAACGTAATAGTAAATAACATTATACGTTATAAGGTAATACTACATAACGTTATTCGATATAACGTAATAGTATATAACGTTATACATTAGTACGTAATAGTATATAACGTTATACGTTCGTACGTAATAGTATATAACGTTATACATTAGTACGTAATAGTATATAACGTTATACGTTCGTATGTAATAGTATATAACGTTATAAGTTAGTACGTAATAGTATATAACGTTATACGTTCGTAAGTAATAGTATATAACGTTATATGTTAGTACGTAATAGTATATAACGTTATACGTCGGAAGGTAATACTACATAACGTTATGCGTTATAAGATAATACTACATAGCCTTTTACGTTATAACGTAATAGTATATAACGTTATACGTTAGTACGTAATAGTATATAACGTTATACATTAGTACGTAATAGTATATAACGTTATACGTTCGTACGTAATAGTATATATCGTTATACATTAGTACGTAATAGTATATAACGTTATACGTTCGTAAGTAATAGTATATAACGTTATATGTTAGTACGTAATAGTATATAACGTTATATGTTATTACGTAATAGTATGTAACGTTATACGTTCGTACGTAATAGTATATAACGTTATACATTAGTACGTAATAGTATATAACGTTATATGTCAGAAGGTAATACTACATAACGTTATACGTCATAAGGTGATACTACATAACGTTATACGTTATAACGTAATAGTATATAACGTTATACGTCAGAAGGTAATACTACATAACGTTTTACGTTTTAACGTGATAGTATATAACGTTATACGTTAGTACCTATTACTATCCAACTTTATACGTTATAACGTAATAGTATATAACGTTATACGTCAGAAGGTAATACGACATAACGTTATGCGTTTTAAGGTAATACTACGTAACGTTTTACGTTATAACGTAATAGTATATAACGTCATACGTCGAAAGGTAATACTACTTAACATAATACGTCATAAGGTAAAACTATATAACGTTATACGTTATAAAGTACTACTACATAACGTTTTACGTTATAACGTAATAGTGTATAACGTTATACATTAGTACGTAATAGTATATAACGTTATACGTTATTACGTAATAGTATACAGCATTATACGTTAGCACCTATTAGTATATAACTTATACGTTATAACGTAATAGTATATAACTGTATACGTTATAAGGTAATTCTACATAACGTTATACGATATAACGTAATAGTATCTAACTTTATACGTTATAACGTAATATTATATAACGGTGTACGTTATAAGGTAATACTACATAACGTTTTACGTTATAACGTAATAGTATATAACGTTATACGTCGAAAGGTAATACTACTTAACATAATACGTCATAAGGTAAAACTATATAACGTTATACGTTATATAGTACTACTACATAACGTTTTACGTTATAACGTAATAGTATATAACGTTATACATTAGCACGTAATAGTATATAACGTTATACGTTCGTACGTAATAGTATATAACGTTATACGTCGGAAGGTAATACTACATAACGTTATGCGTTATAAGGTAATACTACATAGCCTTTTACGTTATAACGTAATAGTATATAACGTTATACGTTAGTACGTAATAGTATATAACGTTATACGTTATTACGTACTAGTATACAGCGTTATACGTTAGTCCCTATTAGTATATAACTTATACGTTATAACGTAATAGTATATAACTGTATACGTTATAAGGTAATACTACATAACGTTATACGATATAACGTAATAGTATCTAACTTTATACGTTATAACGTAATAGTATATAACGGTGTACGTTATAAGGTAATACTACATAACGTTTTACGTTATAACGTAATAGTATATAACGTTATACGTCGAAAGGTAATACTACTTAACATAATACGTCATAAGGTAAAACTATATAACGTTATACGTTATAAAGTACTACTACATAACGTTTTACGTTATAACGTAATAGTATATAGCGTTATACATTAGTACGTAATAGTATATAACGTTATACGTTCGTAAGTAATAGTATATAACGTTATACGTTAGTACGTAATAGTATATAACGTTATACGTTATTACGTACTAGTATACAGCGTTATACGTTAGTCCCTATTAGTATATAACTTATTCGTTATAACATGATAGTATATAACATTATACGTTATAAAATACTACTACTAAACGTTATACGTTAGTACCTAGTATTACATAACTTTATACGTTATAACGTAATAGTATATAACGGTGTACGTTATAAGGTAATACTACATAACGTTATACGTTATAACGTAATAGTATATAACGTTATACGTCGGATGGTAATACTACATAACGTTATGCGTTTTAAGGTAATACTACATAACGTTTTACGTTATAACGTAATAGTATATAACGTCATACGTCGAATGGTAATACTATATAACGTTATGCGTTATAACGTAATAGTATATAACGTTATACGTCAGAAGGTAATACTACATAACGTTTTACGTTTTAACGTTATAGTATATAACGTTATACGTTAGTACCTAGTATTATGTAACTTTATACGTTATAACGTAATAGTAAATAACTGTATACGTTATAAGGTAATACTACATGACGTTATACGATATAACGTAATAGTATCTAACTTAATACGTTATAACGTAATAGTATATAACGTTATACGTCCGAAGGTAATACTACATAACGTTATGCGTTATAAGGTAATACTACATAACGTTTTACGTTATAACGTAATAGTATATAACGTTATACGTCGAAAGGTAATACTACTTAACATAATACGTCATAAGGTAAAACTGTATAACGTTATACGTTATAAAGTACTACTACATAACGTTTTACGTTATAACGTAATAGTATATAACGTCATACGTCGAATGGTAATACTACATAACGTTATGCGTTATAACGTAATTGTATATAACCTTATACGTCAGAAGGTAATACTACATAACGTTTTACGTTTTAACGTTATAGTATATAACGTTATACGTTAGTACCTAGTATTATATAACTTTATACGTTATAACGTAATAGTAAATAACTGTATACATTATAAGGTAATACTACATAACGTTATACGATATAACGTAATAGTATCTAACTTAATACGTTATAACGTAATAGTATATAACGTTATACGTCAGAAGGTAATACTACATAACGTTATGCGTTATAAGTTAATACTACATAACGTTTTACGTTATAACGTAATAGTATATAACGTTATACGTCGAAAGGTAATACTACTTAACATAATACGTCATAAGGTAAAACTATATAACGTTATACGTTATAAAGTACTACTACATAACGTTTTACGTTATAACGTAATAGTATATAACGTTATACGTTCGTACGTAATAGTATATAACGTTATACATTAGTACGTAATAGTATATAACGTTATACGTTCGTATGTAATAGTATATAACGTTATATGTTAGTACGTAATAGTATATAACGTTATACGTTCGTAAGTAATAGTATATAACGTCATATGTTAGTACGTAATAGTATATAACGTTATACGTCGGAAGGTAATACTACATAACGTTATGCGTTATAAGGTAATACTACATAGCCTTTTACGTTATAACGTAATAGTATATAACGTTATACGTTAGTACGTAATAGTATATATGGTTATACATTAGTACGTAATAGTATATAACGTTATACGTTCGTACGTAATAGTATATAACGTTATACATTAGTACGTAATAGTATATAACGTTATACGTTCGTAAGTAATAGTATATAACGTTGGATAGTAATCTATATAGTATCATACATAGAAACGTGCGTACTAATTTTCGTAACGTTAAATACTACAAATGGAATATAAATATATTTGTCCCTTATCGTCCCTAACCGGTTAACGTGGACTAAAACACTCGTAGTCCGGAATAAAAAAGAAAAGCTAAGTATCGAGGTAAAAGGTAAAATATGGAGATACAAAAGGTGAAGATCAAGATTCAGATGAAAAGCAAAGAATTGAAATATGAAAGTGTTTTTGAGTTTAAAGAGCAACGTCTGACAGTGAAAAGCGACCTATTCTAACATGGCACATGTCCTCAGGCTTGTTCAACCCTCGTGACGGTCTTAGGCGGACATTCCACGCTGGTCGGCCCCGGATAAAATGTAATAACGCGTCCTCTTCAGGCTGGCGCGCACGAATCCATCTTTCGTTAACGAGGGTGGAAGCTCACGATTGCGTCCCAGGAATGCGTGATGACTACTTTGTCAGGAATGCGTCGTGGCACCCATACGCGAAAACGGGAGCGAGCGAACGCTCCAGTTGTGCCTGCAACAACCACCATCCGCAGCCAAGAAATCTTCATCTACCCTTTCTTCTCTTCTCTTCCTCCTTTTTTCCCCCTTTACCGTCTTGTTTTACTATGTAGAATTCGAAACCAGCCGATTTTACTTTTCTTTCTTCCGACTTTTTCTTTTTTTCTTTTTTTTTGGTTTGCTAAAATTAAGTAAGAAGAAACGTTCTTATTTTTCTTTTCGTTCTTCCCTTTCTTCCTTTTTCTTCTCTTTAGTCGATAGTTTTTATCTAGCTCGCTTTTCCGTTTCTCTGGTCGTGGAAATTTCTAAGCGAAATTTCACCCACTGTCCGGAGCACGTGCTCGTTTCCGATGAAATACGATGTAATTTTGAAAAAATCGACGATTTTATCGTGGGAAATAATCGTCCTATTAGCTGACGCGAAATCTGAAGAAATCTGAAGAAATCTGTCTATCCCGCAATGGGGTTCGATGTATATTGTAGGATACCAGTTGAAGATTAAAAAGTAAAGAATTAGATATATAAATATAAAAAATACTTCTTATTTAAATAGGTACTAAAGAGAAGAAAGTAATTTTTCCACTCAGACATCCTTAAGTAACAATATTGTATATATGAACGTAATAATAACATACAAGTAAATTTATATATATTGAGCATATAAATAAATAAAACCACTTTGCCTACTTTTTTTTTAATTTCTACATTTTATTTGTTTTACTAAAACCCACCTTCTTCATTTTCTTTCTCTTCTTTCTTTGCCATCTACAATGGAGGGCTAAGACACGTCGATCTTCCTTTGCTGTCCTATTTGACTTTTTCTGTTTTGCTATTTTGCTGTTTTTCTTCTTCTTTTGTTTTACTAAAATGCTAAAAGACGTTGCTCTTCTCTTTCTTTCTTTCTTTTCTACTTCCTTCTATCTCTTTCTTTAGACACGTAGATCTTGCTTCCTTTTCTTATTTTTCTTCTTCCTTCGCTTTCTTCTTTTCTTCGATTTTTCGTTTTACCAGTATCTAGCACAAAGAAACTTGTCGGTCGTGTTTCTTTTTCTTTCTTATTTCCCTTCTTTCTTCTTCGCCTTTTTCTTCCTTTCCTCGCGTTCTTCCTCGCTGCTTTTCTTTTAATGGTAAGGGATGAAATTCTATCGGGCGACATGAATCATTGCCAATTGTTCTATCGTTACGTTGAAACTCCTAATTGTAAGTTTTGAAACGTTTGCTTTATCCTGGAAATTAATGCCGACCGAGAAATAGTTTTTCTACGGTGAATTTTGCCAATTTAATTTCCAACGAATGAAATAAAAAATAAGAGTACGCGAAATTTTGAAATTTACGAAAAATTAAAGAAGACTTCAACTGTCTAAAATTAACATGACAAGTAAACCAGAAACTAATCTACAACCAGACGTGGCAATACAATTTCGTTGTATTATAAGATATCGTATCAAAATACGAGTAAACGTACTTTCAATTATTCTATATTTTTCCATAATTTATTCCAAACTAAAATATAAAAACCCTTCGTGCTGTATAAACGAACGAAAGAAAGTTACGAAAAATCACGAAGCTTCACCAACGTTTCAGAAGCTTTCACATCTGCACGAAGCATCATGCACGGTACAAAAAAAAAGTATTAACAACGTGATAAATCTCTCTTTGATCGCGGTCAAGCTTCCCTTTAAAACTTCTGTCGGCTTTCATAATTTCCTCGCTCGCGGGCCAATTAATCTTCAGCCCTTTGAACGAAACACGCTTTCGAAAAAGTTTCGTTTTTTCCAATTTTTACGTGGGTGTGTTTGCCGAGCGTCGATGCCCGCCATTCCTCAGGGTTTGCTGCCTTCCGATTCGCTCGATAAAAAGGACACACGCAGTGGAAACCAGCCAGCAGAGCAGAGATACGATACCCTCGCAGTTTCACTCGATACTTTCATTCCCTTCGAGACGATTCTTTTGAGGAACGCGAGGGTAACGTCGCTCATGCAGAAACTCGACGCGTACTTAGAATGCTTTTCCATGGCGGAGCAAAAGCCTGGAAAGGAGGAGACGAGTTGGAAGCGAATGATTGCAGAGAAATTTGAGAAAGAAGAGCGGAGATCGATGATTTTTCCCACTGTTCGATTTAGAAGAATTTCGCGCACTTGGAATTCTTATAACGGCTTTGAAAATGCAGGAAAATATCTGGATTAGAAATGAAAATATTGGATTGATAACTAGGTGATTGCGGATTTTGTCATTAGGTGGTATTGACAAAATTTATTTTTATTTTTAGTATTTTTAATTTCGCCCCGCCTTCGACGAGGTTGCGATATAATTTGATACGCTGTTCAGTAAGCGAATGAGTTATCTGAATCGTCGTATGTATTTGAATAAAATAGAAATAAAATAAAGATCATTTCACACTTTTTAGCATATTTCGAAGTCGGTTGTATTTTTTTTTAGTAAAGAGCCTTTCGAAGGTTTTTTACTTGCGCTGATGATTGCAGATGGATGACGCGTTTGTTTGGCTCCTTGGATTTTGAACACGATCTTGTTTGAGCAGGTTTCCGGTTTTTGATATGTTGAGATTTGGAAAGTTTGAGGGGCGAGAGTCAATGATGCTGCTGAGAATGCAGTGTCTCTGAGATATTTTCACAAGTGTATTGTACCTGATACTGATAAAAGTTCTGCAAATATGTACGTATTTGGAACGTTTTTCAGGGAAAATTTGAGGAAGAAGAGTGTTTCGCTTTGTTTGATGAGATTGGTACGTTTGATGATTTTAGTTCCTGTTTTGGTATATTTGGAGTACTACAATGCTTCAAAAATTGAAGTGTGAGTATATACTCATTAAACGTGAGACTCAGATTTTGGAAGGTTTAATCTCGGATAACTCAAGTTTAACTGCTCAAAAGTTGGAAAAGGAAACTGTGAAGTACGAAGGCTAGAGATCTTTTATCCTGTTAGATAAAATGAAATATGAATATTTGAAGACTACTAGAAAAGTATGTTTGAAGTAGTATGATCGAAGTTTTGGAATTCAGGCATCGGATGTCTAAAGTTTCAATGTTTGAAGTTTGAGCGCTCGCAGTTGAGAATGCTCGAATTTTCCACGCTTGGAATTCGATTGTTTGAAATCTGAGTTGTCAGAGTTAAGTCGCAGCTGTTGAAATTTTATCTCCTGCAATTTGAACTTTTTGAAAACCGGTACTCAACTCCTTTAAAAGATAAAGCTTCAGCTACCTGTATATATTCGAAAGATTAAAATTACGCTTTCTTTTAATTGTTCGATTCAGAATGGAGAAATTGAATCTTGTATACATGAAATAAAATTTGAAGAGAATTGGAGCGAGAGGAATTTAAGTTATCCGCGAAAGAGAATTCATTTCGCTTAACTAGACAAATGCATGCAGAGTTTAAGGCCGGTACGGACACCTTTGTCTCCTGAATAATAAAAAAAGCTACTATTTAAATATTCATATTCCCTATGAATATATTCTCATCTCTTTGCCATTCAAATCTTACTCGTTATGAAATCTTTTTCTCCGTTCTTTCCTCCAAGCAATATCCTCACCTGCAACCATGATGCAATATTCCAGCCATAAATTAACACTCTTAATGTTCAACATTTCTGGCAAACTCACACCTCACATCCAATCATCATTTTCAAAGATATAAAATATAAGAATATCTTCTATCTTTTAATTTCTTCCTCTACTCACAGATAATTATGATCCAAATTGGCTAATTATCAACTGGCTATGAATGAACAATTAGCATTTTAAAAGATTCAAAGATATAAAATATAAAAACACTCCTGTCTTTCAATTTCTCCCTATACTTATAAATAATAATTAAAAAAAATAATGAAAAATGAAGATTAATTTTCACTTAATAACATGCTTCCAAAAAATTGTAAAAATAACTATTATTTTGTATCTCTGCCTACTATCATCAGCATACAATACATTTCCATATAACTCCTCTTTGTCGATCGTATCACGATTATTGAAACACCCTATATATAAATTTACAACAGCCACTTAACGTAAAACGTAATCGCCAAAAATTCACCAACTCAAACAGCTCTTCTATCTGTCATTTACTGAATAAATCCGCTAAACGCTTCACGCCTACGCTCCTCAAACAGCTAATTCGCCCGTCATCTATGATATAACTCCCCTCTGTCCAAGCATGCACGTACAAAGACCAGTGTAAAAAAGTAAACAAAAATGGAGGGACGTGGAGTCGACGTTTCGACGGCAGACGGCCTTACGATATAGCTACTCGGTAAACAGCCACCCTCTGCTTCAACCTCTTCAACCCTCTTCAACCCACTTTTCAACCCCGTTCGGTCCACCTTCGCCACCCGCCGCGAGATTTTCGATAGACGCGCGGCAATCGAGATTCACGGCGACTTCCGGGCCCGATACGAAGGCAAGGTGAGCGTCGAATCGCGATTAACAAGAAGCGTGCAGCAGCTTCAAAGGGCGATTTTCCGCGTGGTTCACCCGAAACGACACGTGCCGCCTCGTGGCCCTCGTGCGACCTTACACGATTGCCATTCGCGCACGAACAACTTGTCCCGTGCAACAGCCATGGATCGGTATCGTGTTTTTTTACAGAGATACGATGTTGTTCGGATACACCGGTTCGCAAAAAAGTACTTAACCCCTCGCCATACAATTTAACTCGGAAGAATCCGGGCCCAAACGTTGTCCTCAAATGGTCGGGAAAGGAGCCGAAGTGGCGGAGATAAAGTGTCGGAACTTGAAATATGATATCGTGTGACTGAGTGCGTAGATAGCCGCGCCTGTGTTTAGGAAAAAGACACCATTCGAGACAGTCACAGTAGGTGTGAGATTAAGATCACGAGTGAGACTCGTGATATTCACGTTTCACATGAAATTAGACCACGAGCTTGACTCGTGATATTCAAGTTTGGCTCAAATTTCTCATCACGACTCAAACTCGTAAAAGTATGGCAAGGGATTGGCACTAGGACTACCGATAGTTAACACGGAGCTATTTCTACCAAAACCAGTCAAAATGATTGGTCTTCAAAAAATACCTAATAATCGAACTCGATTTACTGGTCCACAATTCAAGTGTAACTCAACTTACTTGTCCACAGTATAAGTGGAACTCAACTAACTCCTCCAGTCCAAGTGGAACTGCATTTGTATACTCTTCTCTGCACCTTTCTGTACCCCTTGGGTCAATTATATTCTTAAGGAGAACCATACAACTACTGCATATCTCTGTTAGGTGAAAACGTCCCTCCCGTGACCGTGGCTAGGTTTAGCGACCAGTTGTGTCACTTCGAGCCCAAGCCCACTGTCATAAATCTCGGACACGCATAATTGGATTAAATCATAAACAACTACTTGTAAGTTTTATTATTTAAGTACAGCTATAATAAAAATTCTGGACTAAAGTATCGGTGGTGTTCCCAAAAATTCCAAAAGAAAGGCCCCGATGTCCTTTCATCTCCGACATATATATACACATGAACCTGGTTATTTTCGCAGGTAGTCTATGAAGTAGCCTCAAGTGCGAGTTTTTGTAAAACGTAAACGATATTCGTTTGTCCATCGTTGAGAGTAAAATAGCAAGCAAATTAGACAATTTGTCATCGGCAGCTCTACGAACATTTTTCATTGATTTGTAAACGAGATACGATCGTGCACTACTCGTCCATGTTTCCGAAGGCTGGCGTCGCAGGAGAGAGATTTTCAAACGGCGTAACAAAGATCGACGAGTTTTAAGAAGAAGAACGTGGCTCCGTTAAACATCGAGCTTATTATCGGAATGGATAATTGAATCTTTAAATAATTTCATAATAATCATAATAATCTTTTAATAATAGTTCTTAAATAATTATACGCTTGTACCGAATATCTTGTAGTTTCTATGTACATTTTCACATTTGTTTAAGACTTCGTCACTCGCGATCGAGTTTCGCTAATGAAATTCCAAGATGCTTTGATGACATGTACAGCGTATTCATAGAATATTTCTACGTCTACAACTGTATATTTATATCTAAGAGAAAAAACATCTTACCCTGTGTTTTGCACAGACTGCCACGGGAATCACAACAATGATAAAAATCCCTATTTCTTGTAGCGAAAAAAGAGCGACAATGGTTCATCGCGTAAAGATAAGTACACACTACGTTCGTATCGTATTGATATTGTAAAATTGTAAAATCGTTGGTCAGACACGGACAAAACGACAGGCGCAGGCGGAAAATCAATTTTCCATCGAAATGTTTTGCTGGCTGGTCGTGTACGACCAAGAAACGTAAGCATCGATGAAACACGAAAAACAATCGGAATAACAGCACAAGTGTAGCTTCTGGCCTGTTTGCATGGCGGCCGTCGTCACCCGGATATGAATCGGCCGTGTGCTCATGTGATTTTGACAAAGAACAATATTTATTCGCTGCTCCGGCTCGTGTTTGATCGTTCAGGCATTTGAAAGTACCGATCGTCCAGTTTATACGTGCCATGGCTCAAAAGGAAAAGTCCAATTTGGATGAAACTCTGTATGCTCGAAGAACAACTGAAAATATTAGATACATAGTTTATTTTAACTGTGGCAACTCGTGTTTGAAGGATTAAACTACGAGTAAAAAGTTCGACCTGTTAACAGGTAAGTTTTAATTACACGGTTGCTCGGGTAACAGATAGAGCAAAAATTGGCTGGCTTTTGACACGGAAGCACATGCTGCAGTTGAGGACAAATTTTCACGGATGCCTGAAAAAACAGCAGCGCGAAAGATTGCAGTGTTTTTGCAAAATCAATGGTACACGTATACATTGCATGTGGTTGGCTCACAAGTTGATATACAAATTCAGAAAAGAAGAATCGCATCCTGGTAATTTACACCTTTTACGTATCCGCGTAATATTCGAATTTCTATAAAATGAAAATCTGAATTTTCCTCGAATCACTGATCGCGTCGATAATAATAACTTTGTATGCATTAGGTCGCCCGAAAAGTTTCTTTCGTTTTATAAGGAATCAATGGATGCACAAATTTCGTTTTACATTATTTTGCCGAATTACGTATGATCCATTCTGTTCTATCGAAATAAAGATTACAACGTTCGACAGATTAGGTTTCGCGTTTGTATAAAGACGCGTTGTTGTAAAAGACGTGTCCGTAAAAGAAAGACTCTTTTTGGACAACCTTACTATTAGAATTTACTCTTGAAGTTAAGATTAATAATGTCTTTGGAAGACACAATGTTTGCGTTAAAATAATATTCAGTGATGTTCACTAAACAAAAACTACAGAACCTGATGTATATAAGCGAGTGGTATAATTAACAACGTAAACAAGAATTGTTGATTGTTGGCCAGTTACTCTGAGACTAGACTTAGGTAGTGACCCATGATCCCTTAAATATTTTGAGCCTCACTTTCTATACAGTAATGAGTATGACCTGTGTAAGTGTCCTGTTCAAATGCCTGTGTAAGGGTATTGTGCCTATACGTGAAATATCGTTGTATTCCAACACTTACAAAATAATAACAATAAATAATCATTATAAAATGAAATTTCGTGATTACAATTATCATATTCCAATATACGAAATTTTTGTCTTCCATATAGATCGATGAAAACAATTCGAGCAACAGTTTGCAAATTAGCAGCGTGATACAAAGTGTTAAATGTACGCGCGTGAAATTTGAAAGAGGACATTGCCAAAACCAACGACACCGACAGATATCGTTCGACACGGTCGCGTGTAAGAATTTCGTCAACGCGACTGCGTTTCCACGTGTCGATCGTTCCAGAAATCGAGAAGAATGTCGCGTGTTTGTCGGAAGAACGGTTCCCAGGTTCGGGTTCGGGTTCGTCCGACCCTTGTTTTCGAAGCGCGTCGCGCGAGCAATTTCGGAAAGCCGGTCACTTTGCAAATAGTTGCTCTCGTTCGCGAACTGGCTATGAAGATTTCATAGCGATCGTTCTTCCTATTCAACGATCCATGGGGTGGGCCTCGAACGTATCGTATTGACAGAGGTCACGTGGCGAGGGCTCATCACGTGCGCTCCTACGCCCATGGGAAACTCTCATCTCCGGCAAAGAGATCGCCTCGATCAAAAGTCAGATTTCTTGTTCCGAGTTCCTTTGATCTCTTTCGCATTGATATTACTCATTGATACAACTTTAAACGAAAACGTTGTATATTATATATATAGGGTGATTTATTTGCACGATATGCCCGTTTGTAGCGATATTGAGCAGTGTTAAAATTATCGTCGATATCAGTGCCAATGTTTAAGGGTCGCAACGTTGCATTCGCGATAATTATGTAACATAATTGCGTACGATAATGTTGAGAACCTTGAATATTACTGAACGCTTCTTTGGAGAATTTCGTCACTTGAAACATCGAAAATTTATGTAAAAGAAGCGTATGATGAACTTTAATTTCGTTTCTTTGGATCTTCGTTTCTTATGGATAAAAACGACGCATATTAAATAAGGAATAGAACAATAGAAACATAGAGAAAACAGAGATATGGTGTCCGATAGAAAAAACACGAAACTGGTGGGTACAAGAGGATGAAACTATTTTCAAGCGATCGGTTTACCATGAATGACAGTGTTGATCGAGCGAAACGTATACATTTATGTTGCATTTACAGGAAACCGTAGTACGTAAAACGAGTATCAACGAAAATTGCCATTTGCCATATGCTAATACTACGTGATTCTAAAAGAGACAGTGCATTACACATACGGTTAAAGATATTCGTAAAATATGCGACGAACGAGCTTTTCTTGCACATTCGGATGAAAAGCTGTGCCCTCCAAATAAGGAATAAAATGATAGAAAAATAGAAAAAAAAAACGAGACTCGTTGGTACAAGGGGATGAATCTGTTTCCAAGCAATCGGTCTGCTATAGACGACAGGCTTAATTGAATGAAACGTACGTTCTACTTGTAGGAAACCGTAGCGTTTAAGCATGCACGCGACCAGAGAGGAGTCTCCTATTCGATCATTATGCCCCCGACGTAGCTACCAGCAAAACCACCCTTCTGGCCGAAGGTGTAGGTCGCGCGAGCCGCAGTCACGTGTGTGTCACGTGCCAGGGATTACTAATTATGCGCCGAGAACGATCATAATATCCTGAGCCCAGTAGGCATACTGCATAGATACAGTTAATATCTGGCACGGCAAACACCACCACCATTCGCCGTTCCGATTTATGAATAAAGTTCCTTGCTCGAACGCCGCCCTCGATATTTGATTTTCACACATGAGCATCATCGGTTCATCCGACGTCTTCCGAAGATTTCTTCCTTTTCTTCTTCTCTCTTTTCTTCCCAGCGAGAGTTTTCGTATAGCGAAAGTGGAAGTAAGCTTTGATAACGATCATCGAACGTTTCCTCTTTATTTGGAGCAACGAAGATGTTTTATGAGAAATTTGCGTATATAGCGCATAGATTTTTAGACAAGATACTTTAAAATTATATGAAAAATATTCGTGGGACGACCTGATGCAATGTATGAGACACAGTACGGTAGAAAGCGACGAACTATCCAAATAAATTAATAGAAGCTTTACGTGTGTATGATTGGAATTCTAAAGGGGATGGAAAATAAGAAACATCTTCTGAATTTTGCTCGTATGCTGAACCGTCAGTAATTAAATACTAAAACACATGCAATAGTTTCTCGATTTAGAAATCCCTATCGTTCTACGTGTCGATTAAAAACAAATGATATTGCATTTACATTTGCGAGAAACCTAGAACGACTTAACTAAGATCGATCTATCTTCATTAATTTTTATTTTCCAAAACCTCTTATCGTTTAAACGTTCTTTTATCCTTCGCTGTATTATTAAATACTTAACCAAAATAATTAAGTTTTACATCGTTAAACCAAGACAGCACACGACTGAAAGGAGAATTCACGAGTCTACAGAAACGAGGAAACGAAAAATCAATTGCAAGGGAAAAGGAAACACCGATTCATGAAAAAACATCCCTCTAAAGGGTGTAAAAAAAGTCCCTGGCGGTATTTCCCGATGGACATAAATTGGCTACGCCCCAGATTCGCAGGATCAACAGGCTTCGAGAAGGAACGAAGGACAAATTGCGAACGATTCGCCTTGGTGTTTCATAGAAATTCGGCCAGTAACTACGCGGAGAGTAGCCGAAAGAGATGGGAGGATTTTTACGAGCAAAAGCCTAAGTGAAATTCCCTTTCCAGGACGAAATATTCCCACCATAGCGGTGTTAGGAAGGGCGGTGAACAGTCATTAATTATTTATGTGCGGCAAGACGTAACGATCGCGACGCGTGTCGAGGCTTTTAGCGGCTACGAAGAGACCTTCTGGCCGAAGGTCGCCACCTTCGCACCTTCCGATCCGCCCTGGGGAAAATCTGCGACGACTTTATTATCGAGAACATTCGCACGCTTGATGAGCTTTGTTTCGGCCAAAAATTTACTACGCGGCTATTTCTTCTATTTTCCCTTTTTATTTTTCTATTTTAATTTTTGATTTATTCGTACATGTTTGCGTATTTAGCAAATTAGCAAAATTTTAGCAAATTGAAATTGTTCTTGGTCTTTTGGAATTTTTGTATCATTGTTTTATTTTATGGATATCGAACGTCGATTAAATTTGTCGTTGCGGGAGATTCTTGGAATTGAAATGATTCTGTTTTTGTTACAGGTATTTGTGCGTTTAATCGTTTGAAGCTGTTCTTGAATTTTTAGAATTTTTCCATTTTATTTATCGATGTCGAGTGTTAATTAAATTTGTTTTTTTGAAATATTTCTGCGACGTAATTGAGTTGA